>NC_087221.1:10533475-10770975 GCF_015104395.2 Macrobrachium nipponense | reverse complement strand
GTGATTCATTCCTTTCCCCTATGTAAGTCTTTCTGTAGCTGCTTCCACCTTTCTCCAACATCGTATTTATTTTTTTACTGGTATATTTATCGTCAACAATGAATTCCTGCATCTTCCTTCACTCTACATTGCTTTCTTGCTACTAACTTCGCGTTCAGCGAGGGATTCTAGCTGCTCCCGTCCCTCTCCAACTGTACATTTCTGCTATCGAGTCCCTGAACTTCATTTAGATGCCCTTGTAACCCTTCCACTTCCACCCCATCATCATTCACCCCAATAATGTGCTCCTGTAATCGAACGCTGCCAACCAAGCACATACAGACCCCGACATTGCTAATGAAATCGCCATCTTTCTTTGACTCCAACACTCCCCTCAAGGCACTGTCAACTGCAGTAGCACCTTTCCCCTTTTCTCGCACAGGGTGAAACTCCAGCTTTCCTCGCCGTCAGAGTACTCCCTCATCTTAGCTATTTATTTCTTTTGACTTTTTCTCATTTTCACCATATCATTTCCGCTTTCCCATTATTGACATTCTGTTCAATAAACACTCAAAAGGCAATTTCAGGACTTTTTGATTATTCAGTAATATTGATAATAATAAAATTAAATAGCGACCCAAACGCCAGTCGCATCCAACCCGACTCGGCTCAATGTTGAGATTTGGATCAATTTCACCTTCATTCTAGCATTACCTCTCAGATAAAAACTCACCTTATAATATAACCCAGAGCGAAAAAAAGGATGATACTGCGATGGAGGCGGGTAGCGTGGCGTACATTAGCACTGAATAGAAAAAGATGTTGGGTATTATTTCATGAAGGTAAAACGTGAAGTTTCAGTATCAGGCAGTGAGCACTGTTCTCTTGGAAAGTAGCCAGTGTATGGATATATATATATAATATATGTGTGTGTGTGTGTGTGTGCGCATACACACACACACACACACACACACACACATATATATATGTATATATATATTATTATATAGTTATATCTATATATATATATATATATATATAGATATATATATATATATATATTTTGTGTGTGTTGTGTGTGTAACAAACAATTGCCCTCATTTGCTTCGGAATTCTTTTCAATCTTCTGCTTTTCCAGGTCCTTATAACCGCCCAACATTCAGTAATTGCAAGTTTAACGCTTACTTGTAAATTCATCCCCCTTTTTATTTGTTCCTTCTGGATTTTATCATGTGTGGGCTCTTTCTTCCTGAGCAATGGTCTGACTTCAACGAAGAACTTGTGAGAATTCCAGTAATATTCAATGAACTGCTGATCATTGATTACAGAACTGTTGTTGCATGCAATGAGCTCGAGACTACATAATATTTTTTCTGCTATGAGTGAGCAATAAGGGTATTCTGCTTGAATTCATTGTTACCATTATAGTTTTTTTTTTTCAACTTCTACTGTTGTCGTCGATGTTGATATTGTTACTTTTCTTCTTACCACTACAGGAAGTTGATGATATTCTATTCTGCTGCCTTAATTTAGCATTTGATGTACACAGAGAGAGAGAGAGAGAGAGAGAGAGAGAGAGAGAGAGAGAGAGAGAGAGAGAGAGAGAATTTGATCTTTGCAAAGCATTACGGTACCTCGTTTTATCTGCTATAAATCTGATTAGCGAGCCCTAAAAGGTGAAATTTTCATTAGCTGTCTGTTAACAGAGGTAGTTATTTATGATTCCCTTACTTTGATGTGAGCGCTGAATTTATCCCTTTCAATTGTTCATTAAATATTTTCACAACAGTTTTGAGAAAGGCTTTTATTTTGAATTACAATATTCCTATTTTAAAACTGTTTTTCCTTTGACTCAAGGGTCACAATTAATCATTTCCATAATTTTGAAATTTATCGTATTATTCAGTATTAATGTCTCGAATTATTTCCTGTGTTGGATTGTAAGGCTAATTAACCATGTAAATATATCACTCAGTAACCCTGCGTGTGGTTTTAGCGCCAGGAATATGCCTCCTCTCGATCTCCCGTTCCTTGAGCAAGTGAACTCTGAGATGCGTCTTCAATATCGATTGGTTACTTAAGCCAACTCAGGCCTAACTGATTTCCCTGGAGGCTGTGTATTATCATATTGACATCTTTCATACGTTGCATGTTTAAGGAGATAAAGTAGAGAGAGATGAGGACTTTTTTGATGTGCTCCTTCATATGGTAATTACAATTTCAACGACTTTTGGGCCAATTCTCTGTTCCTGTATTTCTCTGAAGCATCGCAACTCGACTGTTCCACTTCAAGCTCTTTTCATTCGTGGTAGCCGTACACATCTGTATCCAGGGATGTGCTTTTAGCTCTCACATCCACCTCATACTCACATATGTACGTCCATACATACAAACACATACACACGCACACACACGTGCATACACACACACACACACACACACACACATATATATATATATATATATATATATATGTATATATATTTATTATTATATATATATATATATATATATATATATATTTAGCTTAAATCTTATGGAATCAGATTCCTCAGAGGAAAGAGAAAGATAATTATTTCATTGCAAAATTAGTGCTTCGCCAATTCAACCCGTCTAGGGTTGAATTGACTTACATGGGGGAGGTGTATTATGGATTTTTCCCAATTTTGCAACTCAATAGAGTAAAATGGGAAGTGAACTAGCACAAGGGAATCTCCTTCTCTGTTGCTTGCGCATTTCTCTCTTCGTTTGTCTGCAGCTCGCCGTCTTTGCAGATTCACCGAGAGTCGAACCCCAAGACCCGAGTTAAGCGAGAGAAACTGCCTGAGATCAGAGACGAGTTAATAAGAGAGGTCGGCGAGAAAAAATCTCTCAGAAGTGCTCAGCTCTCACCTAGTTTGGAACTCCGCACCTGCGGGGCTGTCCCTTGCCCATGTGCCTATGTGTCGCACATGGCCAGCCTTGGACCCTCACCTGACGCCCCCTCGAGTGAATTCTCTTCCTTCGTCTGCGCTTTCTACGAAATCCCAGCAAGAAGGTAAAGTACAGATGTAGTGGCAGTCATCGTACCCTATCCTATATTTCGCCCTTGTTATGTTCCTGTGTCTGTGCTTGTGCGATTGTTCATTGTTACCCTCTTCAATACACCCCCCCCCTCCCCCCACACACCTGTGCTCCATTATTCTGTAAGATACTCTGATTTAAGAGTTGTGGTTCCCTTGAATGCGGTGTAATAATGCTTACTGCTTGATAGACCTCCTGGTATTAGCAGTTGCTAAGAGAATTTGCTAATGGAGATAACGTAAGTTTGTGGTTATGTTCACGTCCTCCCCCCGCCCCTCAATACAGTAACGTTTACGTAGTAATTAATTTATTCCTTGCCCTCTGAGGAACTCTGAGAACGTAAGATTTATATTAAGCAAGCCTAAAGTGTTGGCGGCCTCACCGCACGTTCAGCCCCCTTGAGTCTTGTACACCGTGTTTATAGAGCAATACCGTGTTTCAGATATCCCATGACCCCATCACATTCATTCCTGCTGTGAGAGGTGGACTATCCTAGCCTTGGAAGCTCTGTGCATCTTAGCATCAGATGCGTGCTGCAAATCTCTACACATGTCCCCGAGCACATGTTCCAGTGCTACAAGCAGCTGTTTCCCGTACAAAGTCGGGCCTCGAGGGTCATTAGCGCCCTTGCTGGCGCCCTGCAACGTTGAGTATTTAGCGATTTGTAAACATACATCCCCTGTCAATTTAACCCTTGTAGTTTTCTTAACAATTCCCCTTTAATTCAATCTGGCCCTCGGCCGACCTTTTTTTCTATTTGTGGTTAAGAACTCGATCGGGGTTCTTTGTTCGTACTCAAGCCCATCGAGTCTTAAATTCACAAAAACATATATTGTTACAGGCAGGAGGCCAGGGGCATGGTTTGATTATGAAAACTGGAGGAATGGCTCTACTTTTCAGTTTAGATAAGGCAAGTGACTAGGGGTGGCCATTCCACACGTAAACATAAACAAGGCGTGATGCGACCTCCAGCTCACTCGAGATTCGTCTGAGATTTTCCCCACATACATTAGTTGTCAACATTATGGTCCTAACTTAACGTGAATTGGCCTTTGTAATTAATGCTCAAACTTAGTACTACTTATACTGACAACAAGGGTTAAATAAAAAAGACACAAATTAAACATGTTCATGTACTCTCAGTTATAAGAGGAAACAGCCTAAATTTAGTACACCAAATAAATTAAAATAAGTTCAAATCTATGGTCAAATAGAGCGTTGTTCGCCAGCAAAAATTAAAACAAAAAGTTTTTTTTAGAAATAATTTGTCTTTACTGTGTAACATGCACATTATTCATTTTTTATTCATTCTAATTAGGGAATCATAAATATCATATCCCAAAATTCCTGTATCGTTAACTCAATGCGAAACCACCTTTTTAGGTCTTTTCAGGCTCTCCCTAGACTTTTCTTACCCGCCCCCCAACAACGAAGTAGTTTTAAGCTTACTCCCCGGGTAAGTGAAAAAGAGTAAAATCCCTAGTAAATTCTTCCAGAATAACCTCAGTAAGGATTGAAGGTAATCTTAGATGTGCCCACTTATATAAATTACTAAAGGGGTCAGAAGATAATATATATATATGTGTGTGTGTGTGTGTGTGTGTGTGTGTGTGTATGTATATATTTATATTTGCATCAAGCTACAAAATTTATTGCCCTTTGATATCCAATTCGCTCTACCTCGGAATTAATATATTTTCATATATGTTAACCGAAGGGGAATTTTTGAGGTGATAATAATTCCGTCCTCTCGTGGGTTCGAACCAGCGCCCAGAGAACAGAGGAAAAATCAGGACTTCAATGCCGTTATCGACTTGACCAACAAGGTCAAGTTGATACTGACTCCGGCCTTACAAAACTGTTGAACTCAGGTATTTATAATTAGAATCGATATCAAACGTTTGCCGCACGTAGCTCTATTATGAATTTTTATCACATCACCGTGATTCATATACATACATCAAGCTACAAATGTCCTTTATTATCCAATTCGCTCTACCTCGTAATTAAAATATATGGTAACCAAAGGGGATTTTTTTAGGTGATAATAATTTCATCGTCTCGCGGGTTTGAACCAGTGTCCAGCGGACATAGGTAGAGCGAATTGGATATGAAAGGACATTTGTAGCTTGATATATGTATATGAATCACGGTGATGTGATAAAAATTCATATAACTATATATTATATATATATATATATATATATATATATATATATATATATATATATATATATAATAAAAGAAGCCCATAAAAACACCAAAATATAGAGAGAAAAATACTATATTTCAGAGGCTGCTGTCTCCCTCTTCTGGTAGATGAATGAGAAAAGTTTACAGAAAAGGTGGTATTTATACCAAGAGATCTATCCACAGGTAAGCCAATTTAGGTCACTCCCGCTAATAATCTTCCTTTAATCTTCTTAAGCGTTGGTTGAGTGAAAATCTTGTCGATCGCATCTGAATCCCATGCTCCTTTTGAGATGTTCATTACCTGCCTCTCTTTAATTAAGGTCGATTCCATCATTTGACTCTTGTACCAGCAGTTGCTGCTATAAATTATATGTAACAAATTCCAGTTTATTCTATGGTTATGTTCATTTATATGGTTGAAAATAGCTGAGTTCTGTTGTCCATACCTAACTGACCGTTTGTGTTGTATTAATCTCTGGGGAAGTGATTTTCCTGTAAATCCGATGTAGGATTGGTCACAGTCCTGGCATGGGATTTCGTAAACGCCTGTGTCCTTGGGGGATGTCTTTTATTGGACGTTAATCAGGGATTTGGCTGAGGTGTTTGGGTAAGTAAATGCAAAAGGGTTAGATTTTCCGAGGGTCTGAGTCACCGTCTTAATCCTGTCCAGGTGTGGAATTTTTATTTTATTGTTGGGTATATCTCTAGTCTTGTCTTGAGGAGGTCGGCAGAAAATTATGTTTGCTTTGTGAATTGTTTTCTCAATTATATAGTCAGGATACTTTAAAAACAAAAGCTGCTTACGAATTAGTTCAAATTCTTTTTCCAGGAAATCTGGGGAACAAATTCGTAAGGCTCTTAAGAACAGGTTGCTGTCTACACCTATTTTGATAGCAATGTCGTGATAGCTAAAGTAGTGAATGTATGAAAGTGAGAATGCTGGTTTTCTGTATATGGTAAATTTGTATTCTGTCGTGTCTCTGATTATTAAAACATCAAGAAAAGGAATTTTGTTGTCTGTTTCCCATTCAACTTTAAATTTGATGCTGGGCACTAATGTGTTTAATTTTGAAAGGAATTCATTAAAATTGCCCCATCTATCATCCCAAAATGTTAGAATATCATCTACATATCTCATCCATAGCATGTTTTTGGGTTTTATTGCATTTATTACTGTAGTTTCAAAGTATTCCATGTACAGATTGGCTGAAACAGGACTTAAAGGATTACCCATACTACACCCGAATTTTGATCTGAATAGGGGGATAATTTTTCCCTCAAAAACTGAAGAACGTCCTGTACTGGTACTTTAGTGAATAGGGAATCTATGTCAAGGCTTAAAAGTTGTATGTTGTGAAGTGATATATGTGCTTCTCTGAATTTGTGACAAAGAAGAGTCCCCCTTCATGCCATCTCAGCTGCCAATTAATATTCTAATTTACCAAATTTACCATTCGTAATAAAAATACAGGCAATTTGTGTCCCCCCCTCTCTCTCATCACTTCATCAAAGGAATTATCCAGTAACATCCCCTGTGCATCTAACTGCTGGTATCCTTGTGTTGCAGGTGGCCACAGGTCGCTGCTGGGAGGAGAAAGTCTGTCTGGGAACCTTCTGGGAAAGTATTAGCCGGTGCCATATTGGACCCGCAACAGGGTCACCACATTCTGGACTGACCACATGTTAGAAAGGCCAAGGAAGGACAGGCAGCGTTATCTAACAGGAAGTTGGGGAACTTTCTTCAAGGTGATGAAACGGACCAGCACACTGGAAACGACCTTTACATGCTGCTCTATGAGCAAGATCCCGTGCTGGCGTAAGGCCAGCTTAATCAAAAACAAAAACAATGGAGACGTCTTTAGAACCTTTCGAGATCCTGACTTCACTCCTTGCTCCCTCTGAGCTATGCTCCCCCTCTGAGAAAGTGGCTGCTGATAGCCCACGTCAACTTTGTCGTGCCCTAATGTGGCCCTCCCCTAATGGCGCCTAGAATCTCGTAAAAGGTACCATGCAACTTAAAAGCTAGTAGCAGTCAAATGTCTCATACCTTCAACTTATTCCTTTTTCCGTTTTTAGAGCGAGTCCTTCTGTACAGGCCACCCCTTCTCGTGTTCACTCCCATTATTTATGTTGCAGATTGCCGTAGAGCAGCTGTGGAATCTGGACCCTCACTTCATGTGTGTTCCGGTGGGAACCCCTTTCCCCCCATATCAGTGGCGGACTGGGTCTAAAACTTGTGGATGCCAGGTGCCAAAACAGGGGCCCACTCCAACCCTCAGCCTCAATACCATAACAGAGTTTACATGACAAATACACAAAAGACTTGAAAACACATAAGTAAAAACACAGAAGACTTATTACTATAACGTTTATTTTTCACTAATAAATGTAAATCAGTAATGAAATTTTCCATGGTCTTATGTGTAAGGGCCCCATGTGTAAGGGGCCCCCTTGCCATCAGCAAGCTGGCAACTGGCCAGTCTGCCACTGCCCCATATTTCATCACTCCATGTGTCTAAAGATTTGGACAATGATTCCTCTACTTCAAGAACTTTTTATTGTTACCTGTAATCTTGTCATGGGTCCTGATGTTCCCTTCATTCACTTAGTATAATCTTTTCTGATATGACTAATAGTGTAAATCTTGCTATAATGAGAGTTATGTCTATCCATCCGTCTGCCACTCAATCACGGCCAAACGGCTGGTCTGATGGGCATGAAACTTGACAGGGTTATAGTGGGGACCCATAAGATTGTTTATAATGGGGTTTCAAGTAACAAAAGGCACCAAAGATGTCGGAGGGGGCGGGGCGCCTTCCCCGAAACGGGGCTGGTTCAGCCTGTAGACTTAATAACGTTATGAATTTATCATACCTAATTTTTGGTATACGTAGTAAATAATATGACTTTCGATTTTCATTATATGTACTAAATATGACTTACTATCAAGTACTGTGGGGGTAAGACATCAAAGGCACTAAAGGGGGTCGGGGTTGGGCAGGGTGTGACAGAGAGAGGGAGTGAGAGGGAAAGTAGAGGGGGTGTTAGGGAGAAAAAAGAGGGTAAGAAACAGAGAAGGTTGGAGAGAGAGAGAGAGAGAGAGAGAGAGAGAATTTATTGGTTGCCATTCAGAGCTACCCTAGGCAGGTCAGTACAGTAATTTCTGGATAAAAGGGACAGTCAGCACAAGGTGGTGCAGGGAAGCTTTGAGTTCTTCAGAGTTTTTCCCTCGGCAACGCCGGGTTGGTCAGCTAGTACAGTTAATTAAGCTAACTCTCAATGTTTTTCGAAATACTACCCAATTTGAATTAGGCCCTCAGCCATAATTTTGGTATATGATCTCTGCTATAGGTAAGGCTTTTGTCAGATCATACAATCGCCCATCATTTCGTTGCTCAGTTAATTGCAGAGTCATACAAATATCTATGTATATATAACTTGCATAATTACCAATAGTACAAACAGTAGTTTCTTGAAAAGATCGTTCACTTGAAAGCCTTTTGCCAACAGATTCTCAGCTTTGAAAAATCCCTGTCAAAATCAGAAGACCTTTTCGTTTGAATCCTAGTGTATTTTCTGTATGCAATTAAAGCGTTGTTTAGTTGGAGCCCAATAAAATTGCAAAGTTCTGTAGTATTCCTAACAGCGACCTTATGAAAATGACCTTGCTCGCGCTATTATTCATAGCCTTGCTTATCTTCTTATCTTATCGTTGTCGTTGGTCATCCACGAGACCAAAATGTCATCGCTATAATCGCAATGACACAAATTAAGGCAAACAAGTACAACATCGGTCGTTTGGCATTCAAGGAACATCTCCAGATCGTTCGGAGATCTAGCCAGACTTGAAAAAGCAAACCACTCTGCCCCAAGTGGTCTTACTTTCTCTCTCTCTCTCTCTCTCTCTCTCTCTTAATGTATTATGACAGCCATCTTTTTTTCCTCATATGAAAGAGACTAAAAAAAATGGATATGGCGCTTTATGCCAGGCATTCCTCTTGAGGCCACGCCGTACTTTCCGGGGACCACCATGCATGTTGTTACTAGCATCTTTGCGCTTACATGAATTATAGTGCAGCGAGGCTTATTCAGTCATAAAATCTCTGATTGAGAGCACCCTTGTAGCTTTAGTATTCATAATATATCCATATTTATGATTCCATGCATAAACTTTTTTATCATATATATATATTATATATATATATATATATATATCTATATATATATATATATATATATAAGAGAGAGAGAGAGAGAGAGAAGAGATCAGGAATATTCTAAATATGAATGTAAAGCATTGTAAATAAAAGAAGTCTGTTGATCCTTTCGGTTAGGTTATGCTGCTTGAAGTTAAGTATCAAGCTGGGATTATCATTTTTTTTTCTTCTTTTTTATACCAGGGAAACCTCCTTTGGTAGGTACCCCGTCCATCCCGTGACTTATAAGCGGCCTCTGGGCCTTAAAATGCAAGATGGAGAAAACTCAAAGCGTAGAAGCTGTTGAGCAGATAGATCAAAAGTGTTTGGGTCTATAAGCCTTTGATTAGAATCTAAACATTAAATCTTGTCGGGGCATAATTAAACAAGTAAGAAATACCGAAGTTTTTTCGGCGCAGTCGAGTTTTCTGTGTATCGTATAATCAAGGCCACCGAAAATAATGCTGTATGAGTCGAGGCTCCCATGAAACTTTAACCACCGACCGGTGGTGGCCTGGCCTATATCGGCAGACGCACGATCATGGCTAACTTTAACCCTAAATAAAGTAAAAAGTACTGAAGCTAGAGGGCAGCAATTTGGTATGTTTGGTGTTTGGAAGGTGGATGATCACATACAAACTTGCAGCCCTCTAGCCTTAGTAGTTGTGAAGATCTGAGGGCGGACAGAAAAAGTGCGAACGGACAGGCAAATAGCCATCTCAATAGTTTTCTTTTACAGAAAACTAAAAAGGAATGACGAAGAGCTTATGAAAAGTTAGGGCTACTCAGTTGACAAGAGGTCAGAGATTTTTAGCGATTTAAGCTTATGAAAAGCAAATATAAATAGTAAAAAAATACCGATGAAAATTAGTGAAGGATGATGAAAAGTTAGGGCTAAGATAATGATAGCAAAAATTAGATTTTAGAGTGACGTGAACAATTAAAGCAAATATGAATAGACATATCACATGGGCTATTTGTTCTACGAGCAAGGGTGAAACGGAATTCATAAAAAAAAGGCGCCATTTAGAATTACAGGCACTGTATATACTACCTATATTATGTGATGTGTTAATATACGTAAGATTGTGTATATTATGCAATTTATGTAAATACAGTATATTTAAGACTTAGGAACCATTTGATTATCAGGACAAAATTAACTTTTGTCTTGTTCATTCCAGTCATATAAAAAAATCGATCTGAATGGAAGGATTTCCAGGGCAAAACAGATCTCCATGTTTTGGAGTCTACAACATACGACACCCCCCCCCCCCCTTCTCTCTCTCTCTCTCTCTCTCTCTCCTCATCTCTCTCATACTAATCATAAATATAACTAAACTATATATATAACTATATATAGTTTAGGCTTGCATAAACTCGATGCCTTCATAATCAAAGAAAGTTGTAGTAAATATAAACGACAAAATTGATATATTCATTTGTATAAAAATAATTTATTCGGACCTTGTATGACTAAGCTTCCGTTTCTCTTATGGTTAAGTCTGTTTTAGTTTGTGACAGTGTGATCTCCGATTATCCTGGATTGTGCCTTTGATTTTTACCCTTTTGACAATTAACCATCTGGTATTCTTGATTTTTTTTTGTTTACCTTGTAACTTTCTTTTCAACTGTATCTCATTTGTGCCTCGACAATGTCTTATTGAAGGATGAAACCTCTTGGCTACGAATTTCTGCCTATTATTTTTTCCTGTGTTATTCGCTTATATGAATATATATATACTATATAGATAATCTAATATATGATATATATTGATATAATATATATATATATAGTATCTAATAAAAGGAGCCCATAAAAACAAAAACACCAAAATGTAGAGAGAAAAGTACTATATTTCAGAGACTGCTGTCTCTCTCTTCAGGTGGTATGAATGAATGAGAAAAGTTTACAGAAAAGGTGGTATTTATATCCAAGAGATTCGTCCACAAGTAAGCAATTTAGGTCACCCCCGCTGATAATCTTCCTTTAATCTTCTTAAGCGTTGGTTGAATGAACACTGCGTCGACGATATCTGATATCCAATTCCTTTTGAGATGTTCATTACCTGCTTCTTCTTTTATTTGAAGGCCGATTCCATCATTGACTCTTGTACCGGCAGTTGCTGCTTAAGAAGATTAAAGGAAGATTATCAGCGGGGGTGACCTAAATTGGCTTACTTGTGGACGAATCTCTTGGTATAAATACCACCTTTTCTGTAAAACTTTTCTCATTCATATACCTGAAGAGAGAGACAGCAGTCTCTGAAATATAGTAACTTTTCTCTCTACATTTTGGTGTTTTATGGGCTCCTTTTATTAGATGGAATTCTGTTGTTACAGAATATTTTTACCAGTCATATATATATATATATATATATATATATATATATATATATATATATATATATATATAAAACTTTCTTTCGGTTGGTCGGTTGGTGTGTTTAGATTTGACTTGTTTATGCCAGTAGGCTACAGATCCCTTACGTTACAGCGAGAAAAGGATTAGGAGGCCCGGTGTGGTTACCTTTCCGAACAACAGAGGCGTTCCTCATTTCACACTTGCTAGGTAGTTGGAGGTGATGGTGTGACGGTTCGTATGTAAACAAACGAAAAATACGGCTGAAAAATATATAAATATACTAAATATATTTACTAAGTAGGAGGTGTCAACTAAATATTTATGTAACATGTACAGTTGAAGTAATCATACTATAAAATGTGGAAGAGTGTTGGTAGAGGGGTAGATGGCGGGGGAAGAGGGAAGACTTCAGAAAGGCTCGTGTTATACGGTCATGTTCTTTCCAAAATACCACTTGTTTCCGAAATCACCTTCAATACTGATACACTCTGACACCCAGTTACGTAACGAGGCCTTTGCTGTTCTTCATATTTCGCTTAAACACTTTCTGAGATGATATTTTTGATGCAGTGTCTTAAACCGTGACTCTCTCTCTCTCTCTCTCTCTCTCTCTCTCTCTCTCTCTCTCTCTCTCTCTCTCTCTCTCTCTCTCTCTTGGTGAGGATGCCCAATGGTCTCGATCCGTTTAGGTAGGAGGTTTACAAGAAAAGTCCCCGGGTTTTCGTTTTCCGTCTCCTTTTTGTCGGTGTCGATGATCCTAGTTCCAACGCCGGTTTTATGTATCAGATTAATCAATTAATTTCTCCTATTTGTCTTGCAACAGCCAAACCAGATTTAGTGTTTATTCCCATGACGATTTTCATTGCTGAGTAAAGAAAACTTCAATCAAGTCTTCAGTTGGCAAAGAATGACATATTCTTAAGCCATATGTTTGACTGATTTCCATGGGAATAATGATGAGGCCCGTTTCCTTGCGGAAGTATTTCAGTCTGGTATATAAAACTCTCACTTGCACTTAAACTTCTATGGTCATACTTTCAGTTATCATTAGGTAGCCAGACTAATTGAAAATCACGGTCGCATAAGGAAAGGTTGAAACGACAAGTCCCAGACTTAAGCAGGATACGTAACGTCTGCAAAATTGGACCAAGGTATACTCATTTTGTATACTTGCTTGGTGACTAGTGGTGAGAAAGTCTGGCCCTGGGCTGAATGACGGCCAGTCTAAACGTGGAGTCTGTTTATTGTAGTCAATGCAGTCCACACAGCAACACGACACAGTGTAGTTTCTCTGCCAACTGACACCCTTTTAGAGTTACTAAAACTGTGTGTTAAGGAATGTAAATTTACTTTCAGTGGTAAATTCTATGAGCGGAAGTTTGGTATGGCTATGGGGAACCCTTCATTGCTCCTTTTAAGCAACATTTATATGGAGCTTTTTTGAAAAGAAACTTTTATCAAATATTTTACCGACGAATGTTCTTTGGTTTAGGTATGGCCGTTGTGTGAGGATGTGAACCAATTTTTAATTAGATTAAATGCGCTAGTCCCCTCTACAAAATTCACACTTGATAAAGAAAAAGATTCCATTTTACTATTTTTAGATGTAAATGTGCATAGACACGGTAACAGATTTAACTTTTCAGTTTTTAGGAAATCCACAAAACGAGCATTAGGAATTGGTTGTCCAGAATTTTTAGAAGACGAGATTGTCAAGATTTATGATATTGCTTTCAAACTGAAGTACCCGACATTTTTAGTTGATGTTGCTTTAAGAAAGTCTTAGAAAACGTTTTATGCAGTTGAGACATGTACAGGCTTTTGAGTAAAGTAATTTGTTTGTTTTAGTGTTTGCTTACAGGTTTCTTTCTGTCAAAAATCTTTAAAGTTTTTAGTGTTGATGTTTTTAGTAACACTCAGTCTGTGAGAACAATAATTTTAGGTTGCATATTCGAAATTCCATGTAGAGATTATGATAAAAAATATATTGTTTAAAGAGGCAAACTGTTGGCATCAAGATTAAATCAACAAATATTGTGTACGTGTAGGAAATACATCGAGTGCCCTCTCTCTACATAGTGAACAATTTTAATCATACAATTAATTGAAAAATTCAAAGGAAATTTTATTTTGTAGAGATATTATTAAAAGAAACATTATTGAATCGCATAATAAAATATGTCAAGTAATGTTTTTAGTATTAGCAACGGACAATATAAACTAGATAACTGGCTTACGAAATGTACTGTTGACAACTTCGTAACCATGTCATTGACTGCTGCTTAGTAGATTCATTTCCGTTTGTAGTATTTTCCCTATAACTGTAATTCTGGACTGTGGACCATTTGCTTCTTGACTAGGTTGTTTGGTTGTTCTATATTTTACTTTTTTCGTTTTTATATTTACCTTTGATATCAAGAATACACGGAACCTCTAGGTTAGTTACTGCTGCTTTTCATGTTTTCGTACTGGCTCTTATGTATGTATGGTATCGTATATATATATCTATATATATATAATATAATATAGTATATATATATAATATATATAATATCTATATATATATTTATATTTTATATTTTGCTATATTTACTACGCGTATTCTCAATAGGCTGGCCAACAATCAGCTTTACTTTAACGCGGCTTAAGCTCAGTCCTTTTCGACTTTAGACATCACTGCGTCTTCCCGCACACGTACTCCTTGAACCCTCCCCGAGCGGCGAAGTTACCTTGGTTAGAAAAAACGACTTCATGGTTGAGAAAATAAACACGCATGAGCGCACAAACACATAGGTTATACTTACATGCATCCACTCAAACACACACACACACACACACACACACACATTATATATATATATATATATATATATATATATATATATATATATATATATATATATGTGTGTGTGTGTGTGTGTGTGTGTGTGTGTGTGTGTGTATGCGCGTGTAGGTGTGTGGGTGTGTTTGAGTGCATGCATGTAAGTATAACCCATGTGTTTGTGCGCTCATGCGTGTTTATTTTTCAACATGAAGTCGTTTTTTCTAACAGTAGGTAGCATTTATAAACATTCTAATACTAAATAGACTTACATCTTGTTGGAAATAAGCCAGAAAATACGCAACTAAATCCATTAGCTTTTTAAAAAAGAAGAAAATGGGTAACCGTAAGTTGCTAGCTGACGAAAAAAAAGCAGGTGACTTCCCCATCTCCTGCAGGGAAATTTAACAATGCATATTATGTATTCACCGCACAGAAAACCTCGGCCAGCGAAGTTGCATTCGATACGTCGGTAGAAAACAAATCCACCGTGTCGGTCCTCCACGACCCAATTAACCAAGGTAACTTCGCCGCTCCGGGAGGGTTCAAAGAGTACGTGGGCGGGAAGACGCAGTGATGTCAAAAGTCGAAAAGGACTGAGCTTAAACCGCGTTCAAGTAAAGCTGATTGTTGGCCAGCCTATTGAGAATAGGCGTAGTAAATATAGTTACCGCATGCAGTCAGGTCACCGTTCCTTTTATATTTTTGCTATGACTTCCACTTCTCAATCACCAGGCTTCGTTTCCTCATTCCAGTTCTTCGAAACACCTTGCAAACTCAATAGACGTCAGCATTCGAGATGTTCTTTCGTTTTCAGCTAAATCCATTTCTGCAGTGATCACATCTCAGCCCGTTGCTTTCCATCTCCAAAGTATCCTTATTACTAATTTCACTTCGAAACACGCCATTGCATTCATTAGCTTATTTCAGACTTCCCCAGCTCCTTGGATATCAATCAAATTATCTCCTTCATATAACCTATTCTTGACCTCACAAAATTTACCCAGCGTTGTCTTTTTTCTTCTTGGTGATATTATTGGCCCAATCCTCATTTTCACAAGTAATTAAGTAATTTCCTCTTTTCCTTTTCATTCGTGGATGATCATTCTGTGGGCGCTCCAAACACCTGTAACACTTCTTGAATTCACGATTTTGTTAACATTATTCACCTTATTTCGTTTGCTGTTCTCTCGTATCTCTTCTTGTCCTTCGTTCAACTTGACCATCAGGAATTGAGTACTTAGCACGTTCTACTTTGCCTTCTTCATATCCTCCCTGGAAATGGTCTTCAAGTACCCTTTGCATTTTCCTATTCTTCGCTGCATCCTAGGTGTAATCCATTACCTAGTTGAATTTTGTCTCTTACGAGACAGGTAACTTCAACGGCAACCGGTAGCTGCAGCTAATACTGAGCGTAAACGATAATGAATGTGATCTTTTGAATCTTTCTTGAAAATGTCTTGCACAACACGTCTTGCTCGTGCAAGGAAATCTCCCCTAAGAACTGAAAACAAAAGGTCACGGGAGGCCCTGAGAGCAGCAACCTCATTTTTTCCAAATCAATATACCTACCCTTTGCTTCTGGAGTGGAGTCCTTTCTCGATGGACAGGTCAACTATTTCAGTTCAGCTCCATGGGTATCAAAGTAAGTATATAAAGTACGTGTGTGTGGTCGAAGGAAAATAGGATTTTAGAATGGCTTTCGTGAACACTATTCCATTCCGCTGATGGCCCATAAAAGACCGTTCACTTCTTCCTGGCTTTATACCTCGCCAGAGTTCACTCTCATTCTGCAAATGACACATCTTTTATTGCTTTTATATTATATTTTGACACAGCTTACATCAGTATCGCTTCCTTACCCTGTTGATCATACTTCATGAAAAAAAATTATTATATGAATACAAGGTGACATTAGCTCTTCCCTCCCTGTTCTAGAAGTATCAACAAACACTTATTTTTGCATGAAATTAATTGGTCTCTCAAACAATTCACTTCATCAAGAAATGGCAGATAAGCCTGAGAATCCTTGAGGAATATTTCTAACTTTTATTCTGCTGTTCTCATATTTTAAACTAGTACCCTCTTATAGTATATCAGCAACAGCTGTGCAGATTATACTATTTTATAATAGTTATTGTATGGTTCATTGCGAACACGTCACCGTGTGTAATTGAAATTATCTCATTTATAATTTATAAAAACTGTTAGGAACCTTAAGTTGGTCTCTCTTTTCGTAAATACCTTAATAATATAATCTATTTAAATTAAAAGCATATGTCGGGACAATTATTGTTTTAATTGAAAATAACATCAATTTACAAACTACCAGGCAGGAATCAGCTGATGAATGTGACATTTGAAGATTAATATTACTTAGTTACCGACTCATGTTTACTTTATTTCTTAGCGTTTCATCTGTATAATACTGAAACATTAACAGAGTTTTAATGATTTTGATACGGAAGCTAAATGAAGTTAAGCTTGTTTCGCATAACGTCAATATTTTCGGTGTTCTTGAACGTACTATATTGCCTCATTACCGATGACTGGGTAATAATAGCACACTACAGTATTTACATTATTGGAACCATCCTGACTTCTATGGAAAGATAAAAAGAATAAATTCGCATGCTCAAATACAGTTATCTAAAAAAAAATTACAGTATAATAATAAAAAGGCAGTGTTTTGAAAACATTCAACTCTTTAAATCATGAATAAAAGTGAAATTATAATTTTAAAAGATTATACTCTTATTAGTAAGAGTTCTATGGTTTGTCAACATGGCTCAGGGAAGCAGCAGAGGTGTAGCTAGAGTTCTTTGCAAATTAAAGTCCTCCGTAGAGGAAGGCAGGTATTATGAGGCGCATCAAATGTACAGGACGTTGTATTTTAGGTAAGAACTAATGTAAATGTGCAAAGTAATCACTAATGAGTTGGATAAAAAAGCAAAGGAGGGTCATGGTGCTTCTAGGCTGCTGTCAGTGGGAAATACGCAACATGCAAACGTTATCTCGAAAAGAAGACTTTCCGGTTTCTTGAAAATTACTTAACAGACTGGAAGACTTGCAGAACAATGCACACGTACATGTTTATTGATTGAATGTCACCACTTAGGCTATACTTAATTCCCCAAGCTTGTGGTTAAACGCTAAGCTTCAGCATGACTGCTTCATCTTTTGTAGGTTATCGGAATTTAGGCCTCTATGTTGACTAGCAAACAGCTGTTGAAGGGTGAGATGAAGTGATGAACTGACAGACATGTAGCCCAAAACATACGGACCTCGGACCTGTTCTTCCCCTGTTCCACTCTTTTCTATTCTACCCAAGCCAAGTAACCTAATTGAGAGGGAGGTTGAAAATTCATTGGTGCAGACATGGTATTTGTTAAACCAAATAAAATGGTAAACTTAGAATTGGTGAAAAATGTACACTGCAATTGAGGAGTAGTAGTAGTAGGAGTAGAGTAAACAACCGCAGACAATCCATCGTCATCGCGCTGGCCAGGCCTTGTTCACTCGATATTTAATTGGTGAAACAAGAATACAATTACAACTTTAAGCATACCATTCAAAAGATTGAAGTTTCGTCAACATAATGTGATATATGAAGCGCCATACGAACTAAAATAAGCATGTGAGCTCTTTGTAAAATATGTTTTCAAGGCAGTTTTGAAATCCAACTTGGCGGCAATCGTGTGGCTGGCCTGTCTAACCACAGACAATCCACCATTTTTCCCAGCTTTCCCAGCACTCATTTGAACAATGTTAGCATATACTATACCTATGTAACTTTTATTGATCTTACTCAAGATTGCAGTTGAAATCAGCACAATAAACAACATTTTGTTGCCTATATTAGTGAAAGTATGAAACTTTTTATTCCCGGGGTCATGATTTGAACCGAATTCATTTTTACATTGTAATCGGTTTTATCCTTCCTGCCATCACAACTGAAACTCCACATTGCCTATTCGATTGTAATTATACACATTTTGGTCTTAATTCACTCCACATTGCTCTTGCACTTGAACCATGTTGCTGTTCCTGGTTTCTAAGCACTCGCTCCACAAACACAGTTATGAGCAGCAGACGACGACACTCTTTATGAGGTGAAAAGCTTTATTCCCTTAATTGTTTACTTTATTCATTATTTAGTTTAACTTTACTTCAAAATGTTCATTTAATTCATGTCTATTATCCCTTTTTTGTAACCAAATTAAACCCGAAAAATTACAGATATTTCTTTAGTACGAGCAGACGACGGCAAAAACTCATCGTTTCCAATCTAGTAGTGGAGCTTCACACATACGCTGATGCATTTGCAAACTGTTTCCACGAATTCTAGTTGTTATAGTAATGCAGTAATGATAAAATTGCTATAATATGTATGTACTATACTACAAATAGATACGCTAATTTCACTTATTTCCCCGGTTTTGTTTAAGTCTTATACCCAGTTTGGAGGGTAAACACATACCAATTGACAACACTGATAAACAATTGAAGAGCGCAAAATGCCGCAAAGAATGCCGTAGTCCCCTTGAATAAGTGCGTACAAGTGCTGGTTAGAGGTCGGGGTTATGATTGTTGTGATGAAAGTGCCCCAGTGTCTATGGGTACAAGTGGTGTGCGATTTAGCACACGAAATGGCAAGTTTGTTGACGCAAGTGACTCCGCAAGCATCGAGATGGCGTCAATCTTCTAAACTTTTTTATTCGTAAGTAAACAATTTTTAAAGCATTTTGGGGATGTGGGCACTGCGTTGGCCACCCTTTTCATTACCCTTTGTTTAAATCTTAAAATATGGCCTTAATTTCTAACTTTGGAGAAAATACTTACTTCGAAAGGAGAGTAGAGGTCCTGAGCTCCTTCTCTCACCACCAACAACTTGTGACTGATGACCATCTCCGGTGTCAGGACGTGTTAAAAGTACTTTTTTGGAGGGTGGCCGTAGTCGGTGAGTTGGCCAGTCCACGCGGTTGTTTACCCTATATGAAATCCCCATATGAAATAAAATAGGCACTGGATATAGGTACGGCAGCCGTATCCCGATCGTGGTGGATATTGGTACGGCAGTGAATTGCGCATGCGTCAATTTCAGACTTCCTGCCGTACAAATAATATAGTGCGGTGAGGGTACGGCAGATTCTGTCATTGGTGCCATATTGCGCTCTTGACTTGCTGTAGATACGGCAGTTAGCTGTATCCGTTTACTAGTTTGCTAATCATACTGTATTATGTAAACCAGAGTTCAGCTTTTAGGCGGGACAGTCACGCTTTTTGAACATCTGTCCCCCTTTTTTAGTTAGCAAAATGTCCCTCCCCCTTTTTTGTTTTGTTTCGCTTTTGTGAATTTTGTCCCGCATTTTTGTACTACAAAAACAACACTATCCTGATTTTAATGGAATACATAGTGCTGAAATTTTGTTTAATTTTGCCATTTCACTACCTGGTAAATTCTATCGTCTTCGACAGCTGCAATACCCAATGAAGTGAATTAAAAGAATATTGTGAAGTGTATAAAGGCCCTTGCAACTGCCGATGTCGGGCAGAATAAAGGGCCGTGAAAGTCACCAAAGGTACGATGGTAGTGTATATATTTATATATAATCCTCTTTGAATCTCCTCTTCGGAATCCTTTTCAGGGCCGATTCGATCGTTCGTGACCTACGTACATACCATGAATTACCCAATTTTTGAAAGTTTGAGTGTTCATAGATGTCGATGGCTTTTTTCAGCTCGTTAAAGCCTGAAAACATCTGTTTTTCGGCGAAAACTAATGTATTATTCCGCGGTTCATGCTGTTCCGTCACCATTTTTCTTGCTGTCACCGATATGCCCAAAGACTGCTTATATACTTCAGTATATAGTCTTTGGATATGCGTGAGGCGGTAAACAAGGGTTCGCGCATGCGCAATTCACTGCCGTACCAATATCTACTGCGCTCGGGGTACGGCTGCCGTACCAATATCCAGTTCGAATAAAATAAGCATGTGAGCTCTTCATTAAATATGTTTTCAAGGCAAGTTTTGAAATCCAATATGGCGGCAATCGTGTGGCTGGCCGTTCTAACCACAGACAATCCACCTTCTTTCCCAGCCTTCCCAGCACTCACTTGAACAATGTTAGTGTATATATGTAACGTTTATTAATCTTACTCAAGATTGCAGTTGTAATCAGCACAATAAAACAAAATTTTGTTGCCTATATTAGTGAAAGTATGAAACTTTTTATTTCCGGGGTCATGGTTTGAACTGAATTAATTTTTACCTTGTAATCGGTGGTTTTATCCTTACTGCCATTACAACTGAAACTCCACAGTGCTTATTTGATTGTAATTATATACATTTTGGTCTTAATTCACTCCACATTGCACTTGAACCACGTTGCTGTTCCTGGTTCCTACTCACTCCGCAAACACAGTTACGAGCTGCAGACGACTACACTGTTTATGAGGTGCAAAGCTTTATTCCCTTAATTTTTTACTTTACTCATTATTTAGTTTAACTTTACTTCAAAATGTTTATTTAATTCATGTCTTATTATCCCTTTTTGCAACCAAATTAACCCCGAAAAATTACAAATATTTCTGATTTATACTTACGAGCAGACAACGCGACGAAAAATGACTCATCGTTGCCAATCTAGTAGAGCTTCACACATATGCCGATGCAATTACAAACCGTTTCCACGAATTCTAGTTGTCATAGTAATGCAGTAATGATAAAATTGCTGTACTAAAGGGATTTTGATGAAGGAAAAATCTATTTCTGGGCAATGACCTTTGTTGCCCCGTGAAAGGTTCCTTTGACACCATTTCTAAGGTATAAATATTGCTATTCATCCCAGAGAAAAAAGAGAAACAATATAATGCCAAGATAAATGGCTCGCTCACCTTTAATAAGGTGTCGGTATAGATAAAGAGCGAATGGAAACCACTACCAGAGGTCCCTTGCCATTTAGCTTCTTCCTTCAACAAAACCCCAACTACGGAGGAGCCGAACTACAGCCCTCGCTACCCTCTACTACTACCGTGAGCGCCTGTGACGTCATTCCTTTGATAGCCGCCGTCGACACCACACGCTTTGCTTTCTTTGTGCTGTGCGATCGCCTTATTTCTGGAATTTTATCAAGATGGCTTCAGCTTCTGCTTCTAAGTTAAGTACTGCTTTAAGTTTCTAGGTCTCATTTTATGTAGATCTCCCTTAATTGATATTTTGTTCATGAAACTTACCTGTCAGATATATATATAGCTGTATTTTTCTGAGTCCGACAGAATTTCAAAAACTTCCGGCACACGCAGTGGTCGGCCAGGTGGTTAGTACCCATTCCCGCCGCTGGGAGGCGGGTATCAGGAACCATTCCCATTTTCTATTCATATTTTTTTCTGTCGCCGTACTGTAAACCTGTTTTCAGTACCTCTGTCTTAGGATTTTGAAACTTCATTGCCGCTAAATATCCTAATTGTCTTTTGATTTATTTACTTGGATTTGTGGCTAGGCATACGCTATCATAAATTGATTTGAATTTGATTCATTTTTGCATAAGAGATCTGAATCTAGTTAGGCTAGTTTCAGATGGTGTTGTCTGCAAAGATAGGGTGTGGCTACCGAAAGCTTCAGTAGATTCGCACTTGGTATGCACGAGGGGTTCGGGTCTTTCTTCTTTGTTGAGATTTGTCATGTAAGGAGTGTGAGACTTTGTCTAATTCCGTAAGGAAGACGTATGATTCGTATGTACGCAATTAATCAGTAAACAAAAGTCAGGGTAGTGAACCTGCTAACCTTCCTGTAGACTTTATTTTGCCTAACCCTGTAGTATGGCCTACAGGCTATGAGCTTATGTCTGCGAGAGGTAATGCCCTTTACGTTATAGATTCCATCTGTATCTTGGAATCTAAAATGCTCGCTCTCCAATCATTGTTGTGAAGTGTAGTGCCCCTTCTGTAGTTGCTACTCCTAACCATGTAGTGTTGCCTTCGGGCCCTGAAACAGTGTCTGTAGAGGGTAATGCCCTTTCTCTGATACTGTATCGATTCGTAACTTAGAATCGAAAGTGCTTGCTTTAGAGAGCAAAAGTGAAGTGGCTAAGTGCAGTGACAGTGCCCCTTGTGTAGTGGAGGGTGCGTCAGATCGGCCTTATTTCGCCTCTAGGCCGGGACCTCTGCTGGACTCCCAGAACACAGGGAGAGAGCGTGTTGAAAGCCGAAGGAGGGTTACGAGGAACCCCCACCGATTTGACGTGCCTTCGGCAGACCTGAAGATACTCCCAGGCTGCCAAAGTGCGTGCACGTGCACAAATCCTGAAGGATTGCTTCTCGTCCTCCGAAGCGTCCTCCCCGCGCAGGGGTTGGAGCTTTCGGAAGGACTTGCGCCCTCTATACAGAAGCTTTATAGAAGAGGACGCTTCACGTCGTCTCTCTCTCTCTCTTGTCATGTGTTGCAGTGAGAAGTAAGAAGGCGAACGTCGCCTGAACACGTGTACGTCTTTCCACCGAGAAAAAGGGAAAAAGAAGTCATAGTAGCAGGACGCTTTTGAGCGCGGACATCCTAGCTTTGTTACTGTGAGAATAAGAAGGCGTTCCCTCGCCCCTCGTATTCACACGATCAACCCTTCTCCTGAGACTGCTTCGTGCAGTCGGATTTCTCTCCGAGATGTCTCTCGCTCTTCCCTGAAGGCAGTTTCTCTCGCTTGTTTTGACGCCTGTCAGGAGCGTGATGCTTTTCTGCACGCTTCTTTTGACGCTCGGCTTGAACGGGACGCTCGGATGGACGCCAGACACTCGCGGGTGCACGCCAAGCGCGCGCCAAGTGGACACCGAGCGCGCACCAGTGGACGCCGAGCGTACGCCACGTGCCAGCGCACGCCAGGTGTGTCGCCTGGCTGAAAGTCTCTGTTGAACTCTTAAAGCAGATTTGGGGCCTAAAGATTTTTTACCTCTACCTTCGGTGATCCCTTCTACCTCACCTGCAAAGAATGTGAAGTAAGCAGTGCTTCGGAGGAAGCTTAAAGTGAACAGGCAACTTCGTCTTCGAAACCCAGCAAGGCACGGGTTTCGTGAATTCAAGAGGTCTCTGTCAATTAATATTGCTTTTCGCAAAGTCCAGGATTGGATGGAGTTAAGGAAAGCTCAAGGGAAGATCTCTTTTGCTATACCGCAGTCAAGACTTTGCGGTAAGGCAGCTACGGGGTATGTAAGAGCTCGACGTCCTGCACGTCATGACGCTCGACAACGTTCAGTAGGATTCTTGCAAAGGCACTCCTCAAGAGGATGCTCTTCAGGAAAGCGCAAGACAGGACTTCCTTTGCCATACTGCCAATAAATTTAAGCGTTAGCAGGCATTCGTTGTGATACGGGAGAGGAAGCTGGTTGGAGAGTTCCTTCCTCTTCCCAGGATAATTTGCAAGCTTTTTAGTCCCTCTGAAAGGGCGTTTCAGATGATAGATTTTGTTAGTTCCTTGTTCGGGACTACGCTGCCGAAGCTCTGTCCCATAAATGGGTTAGTTCTCATTGACAAACATCTCAATAACTTTATATTGCGTAAGCGGATAAGCTCTTATTAACAAGATTCGGAAGAGCTCTCATTCATCAATCGCAGACTCGTACAAGAAATAGACTTGTAGACTACGTCAATGAACGCTTATGTCCAATAACATAAGAAGCTTGAGCGGTCCGCTTCGATTCTCTACGATTTGTTCATGAAACTTGCCTGTCAGATATATATGTAGCTATATTTCCGAATTCAGCTATAGATATGTCTGCCGGGTAGGTATGAACAAACTTTATTGTATCATAACAATATCATATTTTGCCTTGCGTTATTTTACTACTGGTTGGTTCAAGTCATATACGCATGCTGTAGTTACCTCTACGGATGGCAACCGAGAGGTCTATTATTTTGAGGGCATTTAATCGGTACTCCCTGCAGCCTTCCAGGAGTTTCCGATTTATCTTTTACCCTTTTATGGTAGTGTTATGACGACACAAACGCAGCTCTATATTTAGCGTTTTCTGTTTCGCTTAAATATACCAGCTTGAGAGTCTCTTTCTGCTCAAAAATAACAGACCTATTCCTTTGTAGAATAGAGTAGCTGGCAACCCAGGCATAAGAGTTAGAGACGACAAACGTAAGCTGCTCACTGTCACTGAACTCCAACCGAGCCAGTACCAGCTAGTTCGCTGTCATGCGTGGTTGATTACGTCTCTCTCTCCTGCGGGATTGACTGACTAACCGTATCTCTGCGCGGGCAGTTACGTCTCTCTCTCCTGCGGGATTGACTGACTAACTGTATCTCTGCCCTACAATCACAGACTTTAGCCTAAGATTGAGGGGATTTCTAACATGCATGAATAAACATTGCCTTCGTTTTGCGTAACTATGTTCAACAGAGATATCTCTTTCTTTCGGTGCTCGTTACTGCACTGTAATAGGACTATGAGTCTACCGCGACAGTGCACTATTATATGCTTTCCTGCTTAGGTAAAGCGCAGCTTTATTAGGGAAGTAAGCATGCTCGGTGAGGGAATGGATGAGCCTGCTGGGGACCATTTCCTTCCTGAAGAAGTTTGTTTCCCTGAATAGACTGCAATTCAGACCTCTACAGTTTTTTTCCTATCGGAAAACTGAAATATTATCCAAGTTCTAGAAATGATTCTGAACGTCTTTCAGTGCTTCAAGTATCACCTGAGGTGATAGCGAGAAGGTGCCAGGCATCTGAGAGGGTTTCAGATGTCCTGGCACATAATCTGAAAGAATTGGAAGCAATTCGGTTGTCCCTCCAGTCCTCGAAGAACGAGTTTTTGGAACCAGTGGTCCAGATCAACTCGGACAATTCCACAGCTCTCTCATATCTTAAGAAGTATCATCTCTCGGTCCCTGTTCAAGTCTACAAGAAAGAGCCTATTATGACAACAGGCATAGAACGTAACGATCCTCAAGAGGTTCGTTACAGGATTGCAAAAGTCCGTACGAATCTTCTCGATCGACGGCAGCAACTACTGACTTCCGAGTGGAATCTTTGATTAAAAGGTATGTTGAGAGTTGTGGAGACTTTAGGGACGTCCTTTCATACATCTCTTCGCTATGTTGAGGATGAAGAGGCTTCATCTATTCTGCTCCCTTATTCTCGATCCGGGAGCGGTAGCATTACACGCCATCCTATGGTATTGAATGGGGATGGATGTTTAGTCTCTTTTCCGCTTTTTTCAAACTCTCAGGAAATGTAATAAGATGATTTATGATGTCACAGGGAGCGACAATGACGCTGATCGCCCCATGTCGGCCTTCAAGATCCTGGATTCTCAGAGGTCACGTCCTTCCTAGTTCACTTTCCAAGGACCTTTTCCGAGAAAGTCGGTCTACTCTAACAGCCTCACTTCGAAAGGTACCTATAAACCTCTCCGCTCTGAGTCTGACTACGTTCAGACTATCGAGATGATGTCAGGAATAAGATTTCCGTCTTCCCTTTCTGTCTGAAGAATGGGATAAGCGGGCAGTCACAACTATTAAAGAATACGCAAATATGTTGTTGACGGCCTTTGGGCTCAGAGTTTTTCATCTGTCAAATAACAAAGCTCTTCACGATCTTTGAGGTCTGTGGAATCTCGAAACTCGCTCTCCATCTACTTTTTGTCTCACCTGTTTTCTCGGAGTCAGACACTCGTGAGAGATCAGGCGACATTTAGTAGCCCTGAGTTTCTTGTTGATGAAGTCGGTTGCGTTGATACACCCCCGATGATCGCGTAACATGAGACCAGGTTGGACTGTCAGGCATTCGTCCGTCGGGACTGAATCGCCTTTTTGCTCCGCGCTCCTTTCTCCTGGCACCAGAAGCTCGAGTCAGGAGTTGGCTCATGAGTTGATTCGCTGACTGCGTTGGGTTGCGTTGATACACCCCCAAGGTTTGCTTAGCTTGAATCGCCCAGGCAGTCCAGACACTCATCCTTCAGCGAAGAATAGTGCCTGTTAGTCTTCAGAGTACAGCCTGGCTGCCCTTGATTCGTCGGACTGGTCACCTGGTCGGTCACCTGACTTTAGCACAGACGGACTGACTGTGCATGTCCAGATCGAAGCTTTTAAATGGAACTTAGACGTAGTCTGAAATTCTTGATGTCAAAGCATTTTGAACCTCTCCTTTCTGTTAACTTATTGCACGTGACCAGAAAGGCCTATTTTCTAACCACTCTAGATACGACAAAGAGGGTTAGTGAGGTTTTAAGCCATCGTCAGACGTTTTGGCTTTAGAGAACACAATGCGGTGTGTTCTCTAAACCTTCCGTTGTGGCCTAAGAATGGAAACCCGTCTAGTCCTTGGGCCAGGAGCTTGGAATCAAGGGATGGCACAAGTTATTTGGCAAGAGCCAGAGAGAGTCCTGTGCCCTGTCGGGTCCCTCAAGTTTTATCTACATAAATCTAAAGAAAGTCGAAGTCCTTCGGACAATCTGCAGTGTTCCGGAAAAGGCCAGACTTGCCCATATCAAAGAACACCCTGGCTTTTTGTTAAGGAGTTCTTTCAAAAAAGGCTCTTTCATTGTGTTTGAACAAAGATTTGAAATCTTTTGATTTGAATGCTCACGAGGTGAGGGCGCGGCCTCGGAAGCATTTCAACAGAGCATGGCACTCAGTAACATCCTGAGTACCACAATTTAGCGAAGGAACTCTGTGTTCGCTTCACACTCCCTGCGGGATGTGAAGACGGCATATGAGATCTGCTGCTCGCTAGGGCCATACGTGTCTGCAGACACAATCTTTGGGGCAAGAAGTACCACTCATCCTATCCTGTAGAAAATGGTTAGGAAGAGCTCTTAATTTAGTTGTTGAGTCGCTGCCAATGGCGACTTCTTAACTCGTAAGCCTTAGTTAAAACACCTTAACTTTGGCTAGGTTGGTCAGGTGGTGATATATATATATATATATATATATATATATATATATATATATATATATATATATATATATATATATATATATATATATATATATATATATATATTTATTATATATATATATATATATATATATATATATATATATATATATATATATATATATATATATATATATATATATATATATATATATATATATATATATATATATATATATATATATATATATATATATATATATATATATATATATATATATATATATATATATATATATATATATATATATATATATATATATATATATATATATATATATATATATATATATATATATATATATATATATATATATATATATATATATATATATATATATATATATATATATATATATATATATATATATATATATATATATATACATATATATTTATTTTACTTCTTAGCCCTCATGGTATGGTCAATATGGTCTAGTCACATTGTGGTCATGCCCCCGTTGACAGATCATCTGGAGTGCACCAGCTATATAGGTCTCTACCTCGCTGGCATCTCTAGTAAAGCAGAAGCAGACTTGGGTGACAGTAATCACGAAGTCAGCTATGCTAACAGGTGGAACCAAGATGTAAATCATCTGCATGCATTTGTTTCCCAAAATCCTTCTATTCTGTCCCTTCCCACCTCCAACGGTGGGATTCAGCTATATTTATATCTGACAGGTAAGTTTCATGAACAAAATGATATTGTTATGATACAATAAAGTTTGTTCATACTTACCTGGCAGATATATATAATCAAGTACCCACCCACCTCCCCTCAGGGGACAGTGGGAATAAAAATATGAATAGAAAATGGGAATGGTTCCTGATACCCGCCTCCCAGCAGCAGGAATGGGTACTAACCACCTGGCCAACCACTGCGTGTGCCGGAAGTTTTTGAAATTCTGTCGGACTCAGAAAAATACAGCTATATATATATCTGCCAGGTAAGTATGAACAAACTTTATTGTATCATAACAATATCATTTTGTAGGAGATAAGGTAGCGGGAGCGTCATCGTTCCCGCGCCGACTACTCCTCCGACCGGATGGCGGTCTGGATATTCTTTTGGTCTTCCAGCAGTATTTTTATGATTTCGATAACCATTTGATATTGTTTTCATGCAGTTAGCTTGATAATTATTTCACTTATTTCCCCGGTTTTGTGTAAGTCTTATACACAGTTTGGAGGGTAAACACATACCAATTGACAACACTGATAAACAATTGAAGAGCTCAAAACACCGCAAAGAGTGCCGTAGTCCCCTTGAATAAGTACTGGTTAGAGGTCGGGTTTACGATTGTTGTGATGAAGGTGCCCAGCTTCTATGGGTACAAGTGGTGTGCGGATTTAGCAAAGGAAATGGGAAGTTTGTTGACCCAAGCGACTCCGCAAACATCGAAATGGCGTCAATCTTCTAAATATTCTGAGTTGTAAGTAAAAATTTTGAAAGCGTCATGGGGTTAGTGTGCACTGCATTGGCCACACTTTTCATTACCCTCTGTATAAATCTTAAAATATGGCCTTAATTTCTAACTTTGTAAGGAGAGTAGAGGTCTTGAGCTCACCACCAACAACTCATGACTGATGACCATCTCCAGTGTCAGGATGTGTTAAAGTACTTTTTCAGAGGGTGGCCAAAACCGTGGTAGTCGTTGAGTTGGCCAGTCCACTCGGTTGTTTACCCTATACGTAATTGATAAGCCTGTGTCACCAGTGAGATTCAAACTGCTGCCTGGGTGTGGGTTAAGGGAAACAGCCGACTGGACTACCTGAGCCACTTTCCACCACGTTTGAAGCCATCCTCCGAAAAAGTACTTTAACACGTCCTGACACGAGATGGTCATCAGTCACGAGTTGTTGGTGGTGAAAGCAGGAATTCGAGACCTCTACTCTCCTTTCGAAGTAAGTATTTTCTCCAAAGTTAGAAATTAAGGCCATGTTTTAAGATTAAACAGAGGGTAATGAAAAGTCTGGCTCTACGCAGTGCACACTCCCTCCATGACGCTTTCGAAATTTTTACTTACAACTACCAATATTTCGAAGATTGACGCCATCTCGATGTTTGCAAATTCGCTTGTGTCAACAAACTTCCCATTTCGTGTGCTAAATCTGCACACCACTTGTACCCATAGACGCTGGGGCACTTTCATCACAACAATCGAAAACGAATTCCAACCACTACATTTTTAAGGAAACTACAATTTTTGGAAGAAGAAGAAGCGTGCACAAGATAATTATTTAAATAAATAATTAAACGGCCGTATAAGGTCATGAATTGCATAAATATTTTTACATTTTCATGATTATTAATTAGAAAATATTCGTTGTTGAAAAAGTAACTAGATTCCCGACTCAAATATCAACAGTTTTGCATGTGAATGGTACCTACAGCGTTCTTCGCGCTCTTCAATTGTTTATCAGTGTTGCCAATTGGTATGTGTTTACCCTCCAAACTGGGTATAAGACTTACACAAAACTGGGAAAATAAGTGAAATTAGTGTATCTATTTGTAGTATATATACATATTACAGCAATTTTATTATTATTGCATTACTATGACAACTAGAATTCATGGAAACAGTTTGTAAATGCATCGGCGTATGTGTGAAGCTCCACTAGATTGGCAACGATGGGTCATTTTGCCGTCGTCTGCACGTATGTATACATAAGAAATATCTGTAATTTGTTGGGGTTAATTTGGTTGCAAAAAAGGGATAATAGACATGAATTAAACAAAACGTTTTGAAGTAACAAAGTAAAGTTAAATTAAATAATGAGTAAACAATTAAGGGAAATAAGCTTTGCACCTTATAAACCATGTACTCGTGTGGAGCCCGTAAGTGTGTTTGTAGAGTGAGCGCTTAGGAACCAGGAACAGCAACGTGGTTCAAGTGCAATTTGGAGTGAATTAAGACAAAAACATGTATAATTACAATCAAATAAGCAATGTGGAGTTTCAGTTGTGATGGTAGTAAGGATAAAATGGCCGATTACAGGTAAAAATGAATTTCAGTTCAAACCATGACCCCGGGAATTAGAAGTTTCATACTTTCACTAATATAGGCAACAAAATATTGTTTTATTGTGCTGATTACAACTACAATCTTGAATAAGACCAATAAATGTTACATATATATGTTAACATTGTTCAAGTGAGTGCTGGGAAGGCTGGGAAAGATGGCGGCTTCGCTGTGCTTATGAACAACGCCTCACGCGGTTGCTGCCATATTGGATTTCAAAAGTGCCTTGAAAACATATTTTACGAAGAGCTCACATGCTTATTTTAGTTTGTATGGCGCTTTCATATATCACATTATGTTGACGAAACTTCAATCTTTTGAATGTTATGCTTAAAGATGTAATTGTATTCTTGTTTCACCAAGTAAATATTGAGTGAATAAGGCTGATCCACGCGATAACAATGGCTCCACTGCAGTGTTTCCCCCAAAGCTCATAAGGTATTTCTATATAAGCATTCCACATCATTCGTCTCTGCGAATATGAAAGCCACTAGGAATTTGGGCGTCAAATGTATTTCGCCGTGTTTAGTACGAGCCCCTGGGGGTTAATTACAGTTGTCCAAATAAATATTACTTAAAATTCTTGTTCAGGAGGTAAAACTGCATATAAAAACCGCAACTGCCATAGTCTAGGCTGCCGCCGAATAGTAATATACCGTATATCTACCGTTCATAGTTAGCCATGTGTTACTTACCAATCAGCCACCAAAGTGGAGTTGGATTGATAATTATTCTAAACTTAGCAGTCTGTTATTATGGTGTAGTCTGGTTGATATCGATTATAAGTACAAAATCTTAATTCAATGGCTTTCTGGTGCTCATTTGAACAGTATTTATGTATATTTGTAATGTTTATTGATATTACTCAAGATTGTTTTTGTAATTAGCACAATAAAAACATGTTGTTGCCTAGTGAAAGTATGAGAAGTCTTATTCCCAGGGCCATGTTTTGTACTGAAATGCATTTTTGCCTTGTAATTGGTGGTTTTATCCTTACTTGACATCACAACTGAACTCCACAGTGCTTATTTAATTGTAATTATACATATACATTTTGTTCTTAATTCACGCCAAATTCCACTTGAAATGATTGAGAGTTCGTTTACAGCGAAAATGTAGCGGGAACAATTTTTCAGCCTTATTGTAGGCTACATCTGACTGCCAAAAACATTCGCGAGCAGAAGATGCATTAGTGAATTGTTTACAACAAAAAATTTTGTATTTTGCTGGTAGCATTATTAATTGATTTAAGTCCCATATTACTATTTTGACTTTTTAAATAAGTAAAGTACCCAGTTATTAGCTAAGAGTTTCCATTCAACAGCAGCTTAAATTTTGAAAATTAGTGATAGCGATAGTCTTTTGTTTAAGTAGGTGAATAGCCCCTCCCACTTTTGGGGTAAGAGAGGAATAACTACAGCCCAGATATTTAAGGCCCGACAAGCAATTTATGGTGCTCTGTAAAAAACCCTTTAAGACCTTTATCCAAGAGTGTGATTTTATTCTTTTTTGAGAGATTTAATAGTAGAGGCTCACTCTGAGATTGGGGAGGATGTCTTCTCAGTTTTGAGGGTCCGAGCACATGACATTTTAGCAGTTGCTACATCGGTAGCTTGCAAACGTAATCTCTCACTTGCGTCTATTTTACAGTGCATGTACTGGAAATGAAGATCGGTGTTCACAAGGCATTATTTATGTGATGTAGAGGCTGTTTATGAAAAATGCAGTACACTAGGACCATTGCCCATTGCTGTTGAGGTGTTTGGTGAAGTGTAGGAAGCATTCCTTCCTAAATTTTTCTCTTTGTCTTGCCTAGGGTGTTGAGTCTTTGGGGAGCCTGTAGGGTACAATGTACTAGGGGTGCCCACCATTTCTTAGTGTTAGTGGTGGTGGTGGTTAATTTTTGTCTTAATTTAACGCGAGTATAGTTGATTGGTTTGTATCTGGTTTGTTCCTGCACTATATACAAACCCTCAGTCCTTAACATTAGGAATTACTTTCAGCGTAGGCTGGAATACGGCTGTTAAATTCTTGAACAAGGTGGTTATTTATTAAATATTGTCTGGTAAGCGGGTAGGGCCGCCTGCCTGGATGTAAACACTCCACATTGCTTTTGGTTGTCTTTCAGTGAAGATGTGTTTGTGAGCTCTTGCTGACTAGCAGTTAATCACGATTTTCCCAGTGGGATCTTTCTATTATTATTTTGAGTGAATATAGTATGTATACAGTAGAATCTCTACATACGAAAGTCCCTACGTACGAAAAATTCAGGTTTCAAAAGCAAAGTTGAAGATTTTTTTGCTTCTGTGTACGAAAATAATTCAGGTTGCGAAAGGGTAAAGTCCGAGATTTGCCCAGGCCGCCGAGAACAATTTTAAAACTAGCGCGCCGCCAACTCAGGAGACTTGCCACCATCCTCCCGCTCTCCCATTGGTTCCTGATGCTAGTCACCGCTGTAAGATCCTGTTCTCCTATTGGTCAGCATCTGTTCCATCATGCCTCTATGTAAAGGCGTTCCTTGACCATTTTTTGTGGCAGCGTTATCGTAAACCTCTGGAATTCGTTCGTTAACATATTTAGTTTGTTCATGAAACTTACCTGTCAGATATATATATATAGCTGTATTCTCCGAAGTCCGACAGAATTTCAAAACTTGCGACACACGCAGTGGGAGGTCGGGTGGTTAGTACCCATTCCTGCCGCTGGGAGGCGGGTATCAGGAACCATTCCCGTTTTCTATTCAGATTTTCTATGTCGCCGGTACGGTCAACACCTGTTTTCAGTACCTCCATCTTAGGATTTTGTAAACTTCATTGCTGCTTAAGTATTCTGATTGTCTTTTGGTTTATTGACTTGGATTTGTAGCTAGGCATATGCTATCGTGGATTGATTTGAATTTGGCTTTGACTGTTCTTTGGATAAGATGTCTGGATCTAGTTCTGCTAGTTTCAGAGTGTGTGGTGTGCAAGGGTGTAGGGTGAGGCCACCGAAAGCTTCGGTAGATCCTCACTTGGTATGCACGAGGTGTAGGGAGCATGTTTGTTTGTTGGATGATTGATGTAAGGAGTGTGAGAGTTTGCCTGATTCCGAATGGAAGATGTATGATTCGTATGTACGCAAGTTGGAGCGTGATAGAATCAGGAGGTCTTCCTCCAGGAGTGCATCAGTATGCAGAAGTCAGGGTAGTGATATGTCACCTGCTAACCCTTCTGTAGACTTTGTTTTACCTAACCCTGTGGTGTTGCCTTCGGGCCCTGAGGTTGTGTCTGCGGAAGGTAATGCCCTTTCTGTTATTATGGAGTCCATCCGTAACTTGGAATCTAAAGTGCTCGCTCTCCAATCTAGTGTTGTGAAGTGTGGTGATGGTGTTAGTGCCCCTAGTGTTGTGGAGGGGGCGTCAGATTGGCCCTATAATGCCTCTAGGTCTAGACCTCTGTCGGACTCCCAGGACAAAGGGAGTGGGCAAGTCGAAAGCCGAAGGAGGGTTACGGAGACTCCCCACCGATCTGGCGTCCCTTCGGCAGAACCTGATGACGCTTCCCAGGCTGCCAAGGATCGTGCATGGGCACGAATCCTTAAGGATTGCTTCTCGTCCTCCGAGTCGTCCTCCCCGCGTAGGGGTTGGAGCTCTCGGAAGGACTCTCGCCCTCTCAAGAGAAGCTTTAGAGAAGAGGATGCCTCACGTCCTCTTTCTCGACCTGCGTTGCAGTCGTCGCCTGAATGTTTCAACGCCTTTACACTGCAGAAGAGGACCAGGACGTCATCGGAGGATTACGCTTTTGAGCACTCCAGTTGCTCTAAGGTGGTTCCTGTGAGAAGGAAGAAGGCGTCCCCTCGCCCCTCGTCTTCTCACAGGATCAGCCCTTCTCCTGATCGGGAATCTTCTAAGAAGATTCTCCTTGATGTGCAGCAGCAGTTGGCATCGTTTTTTTGCCAAGAGGGAGGCAGAGCCGCGTCGCCGCAGGAAGGATTCGAGGCTGCCTATCAAGAGGTCCAGGCAGTCCCCCCCCTCTCCTTCCTCCTCGCCTTTTGAGGGATTTGTTTGGCGACAAGTTTCAGCCTTCGGCCCCTTGCTCTCCTCCTTCGCAGTTGGCTTTGTCGAAGACGAGGAAAGCGCCAGGATTTATCAAGATGGCCACGTCTCTGTCTACAAAGACAGCTTTCAAAAGAATCCATGACTGGATGGACTCCAGAAAGGCCCAAGGTAAGACTTCATTTGCCCTGCCTCCAGCGAGGTTGAGCGGAAGGGCGGGCATTTGGTACGAGACAGGAGAGGAAGCTGGTTTGAGAGTTCCTTCCTCTTCCCAGGGGGACTTTGCCAGCCTGGTAGACGCTCCTAGGAGGTCTCTCCTGTCCTCTGCAAAGGTTTCCTGGACGCTTTCAGAGTTAGACCATCATCTGAAAGGGCTGTTTAGGATGATGGAGGTCTTTAACTTCTTAGATTGGTGTTTGGGAGCCCTGGACCTGCAGTCTCGGAGTCCAGACTCTCTTTCTCTTGAGGAGCTGTCCAGCGTCTTGGTCTGTATGGATAAGGCAGTCAGGGATGGTTCTGATGAGCTGGCCTCCCACTTTTCTACGGGGCTTCGAAGAGAGCCTTATACTGCAACTTCACGGCGAAGTCGGTGTCTCCTTCTCAGAGGGCAGAGTTGCTGTTCGCCCCTCTATCTAGCCATCTCTTCCCGCAGTCGATGGTAAAGGATCTAGCAGTCAGCCTTCAGGAAAAGGCAACCCAAGACCTCCTAGCTCAAGTCTTCCAGACGTCCTGCAGCCCATTGTACAACTCCTCTTGCTCAGGCTTCCAAGAAGCAGAAGCCCTTTCGTGGCGGAGCTTCCTCGAGAGCGTCTCCTCGAGGAAGAGGTCTCTCTAGAGGCAGAACCCCTTCCAAACCCAGGGGTAAGAAGAGATGCGTCGGGCCTTCAGACGCCTCTCGGAGCCAGGCTCTTATCCTTTGCAGAAGCCTGGAAAATAAGAGGGACGGACAGCTGGTCCCTCGAAATCATCGAAAGAGGATACAAGATCCCATTCCTCAAAACTCCACCGTTGAGCACAAAGCCTATAGATCTGTCGCCCTCCTACCACCCAGCGAAGCAACAGATTCTGTTCGATTTGCTCGAGCAAATGCTCGAGAAGAGAGCTGTGGAACAGGTTCTAGCACTAGAATCCCCAGGCTTCTACAACAGGTTGTTCCTGGTACCGAAGCAGTCTGGGGGATGGAGACCTGTCCTGGACATCAGCAGGCTGAATCTTTTTGTCAAGAAGGACAAATTCAAGATGGAAACGTCTCGGTCTGTTCTAGGAGCCTTAAGACCAGGCGACTGGATGGTTTCTTTAGACCTCCAAGACGCCTACTTTCACGTCGCGATCCATCCTCAGTCAAGGAAGTACCTGAGGTTTGTCTTAAAGGGACAGGTCTTTCAATTCAGAGCTCTCTGCTTCGGGCTAAGCCCAGCACCGATGGTTTTTATGCTTCTCGTGAGGAATGTGGCAAGATGGCTTCACCTCTCAAGGATAAGAGTCTCGCTTTACCTGGACGATTGGCTCATTCGATCATCGTTGGAGTCGAGGTGTCTGGAGGACCTTCATACGACGCTGCAATTGACGAAGGCCCTAGGACTTCTGGTAAATTTCGAAAAGTCCCATATGATCCCTACGCAGTCCATCGTGTATCTGGGGATTCAGATGGATTCAGTGGCTTTTCAAGCTTTTCCATCCCTGGAACGTCAGTAGAATTGCTTAGAAAAAGTGTCAGCCTTCTTGGGGAAGGAAACATGCTCGGTGAGGGAATGGACGAGTCTGCTGGGGACCATTTCCTCACTGGAGAAGTTTGTTCCCTGGGGAGACTGCACCTCAGACCGCTCCAGTTTTTCCTGGCGGAAAACTGGAAAAAAAGTCTGGAAGTGACTCTGAACATCTCTCAGTCGGTCAAGGATCGCCTAAAGTGGTGGCACGATCCCGTAAAGCTGGCAGAAGCCGTGTCTCTCAGCCTTCTGAGCCCCGACCTAGTGTTGTTTCTGGAAGGGGGACCAGGTTAACTGATACTTCAGCGTGTTTCAACTGTATGCAATCTTTCTGGCTCTTAAGTGATTTCAGTATGTAGTCAGAGACACGGTGGTCCAAGTCAATTCGGACACCACCACGGCTCTGTCATCCTTCAGAAACAAGGACACATTCCTTCTCCCTTTAGGAGGTAACAAGAACCCTTCCTTTGGACGGAGGAGAGAGGGATCGCGCTCCTTACCAGATTTATTCAGGGAGAAAGAGGAATGTGAGGGCGGACCTGTTGAGCAAGAGGAACCAAGTCCTTCCTTTGGAGTGGACCCTCAATCTCGATGTGTGCCTAAGCCTATGGGCCCTGTGAGGCAGGCCACATGTAGACCTGTGCGCCACTTATCAGAACAGGAGACTGGACAACTTTTGCTCCGCGTTTGATTACCCGAGAGCAATAGCATTCGCGCGCTCCTACTGGACTGGTCAGGCATCGAGGCGTAGGTGTTTCCCCCACTCTAACTGGTGGGGGAATTGATGAAAAAGTTCCTGTCCTCTACAGTTACGACTCTAACCCTTATCGCTTCCTTTTTTGCCCGCTCAAGAATGGTTCTCAGAGGTTCTGGAATGGATAATGGACTTCCCCAGATCCCTTCCACTAAGGAGAGATCGGCTCAGACTACCCCACTTCGAGAGCTTTCTCAAATCCTCCCCGCTCTCTGCCTGACTGCCTTTTCAACTTCAAAAGACTCGTCAGAGTGATAGGATTTTCGCGAAAGGCTCAACATTACAGGTGTACCAGTCGAAGTGGGAAGTCTTTCGACGATGGTGCAGGTCGAAGAAGCTGTCCTCTTCCAATACCTCTGTGACCGACATTGCTGATGTTCTTCTCTTTCTGAGAGAATATCACCTACCGGTATCCACAATAAAGGATATAGAAGCATGCTCTCCGCTGTCTTTAGAGACAGAGGTCTAAAGATAGCGTAGGGCAGGGATCTTCATGATCTCATCCAGTCCTTAGAGACCTCCAAGAGAAGTCCTCACTTTCACCTAGTTGGAATCTGGACGTGGTTCTCAAATTCCTCACATCCAACAAGTTCGAGCCTCCCCATCAGGCTTCTTTTAGAGACCTGACGAGGGAAGGTATTTTCTCTTGGCCCTCACAACTGCTAAGAGGACAAGTGAACTTCGTGCCTTGCACTCGTGTGTCGGATTTAAAGGAGACTCGGCAGTATGTTCTTTTTGAGCCATGATTCCTGGCAAAGAACAAAAACCCCTCAAACCCTGGCCTAGAAGCTTTGAGTTAAGGGACTCTCCCCCTTGGTAGGGATGGAGATTGAGAGGTCTCTTTGCCCAGTCAGGGCCATTAAATTCTATCTTCAAAGGAAGAAACAAATTAAGGGTAGCCTAGAGAGTCTCTGGTGTGCGGTGAGGGACCCAAGAAGACTCATGTCTTAAAACGCCCTGGCCTTCTTTGTGAGAAGTGTCATCTCTGAAACACATGGGGCGGGCGTGCGATGACGACTCCCTTCAAGCAGCCTAGAGTAAAAGTGCATGAGGTGCGAGCCATTGCGACTTCTTTATCTTTTCATAGGATTTTGTCTATGAAGGACATTCTAGCTGCCACGTACTGGAGAAGCAGCTCTGTCTTTGCATCCCACTACCTGAAAGATGTAAGAGTGACTTACGAGAAATGCTTCTCGCTGGGTCCATACGTATCTGCGGATTCGGTGCTGGGACAGGGAGCTGATGCTGATCCTTAATTAATTTTTAAAAATTTTGTGTTTTTTTTTTTTTTTTTTTTTTTTAGGGTTTGAAAGATCATTCGGGGTAACTTCTTTCAATCTTATTACTAACCTGGGTGTTAGGATCAGGTGGTCGGGATCGGTGTTGTGCTCCTTGATTATGCCATTAGGCAAGGTGTTTTGTCATATAAGTGGATTAGCACCCATTGACAAAGATCCTCAGGATTCTGTCGAGTAAGCGGATGAGACCCCATTGACAGATCCACAAGAACTCTTGGCATAAGGTCACTACCTCGCTGAGGCTCTTGAGGCGAAGCAGACTCCTAGGCAGTAGCCATGAAGTCTTCTGCCTAACCAGGTAGGAACCAAGGTTTGTTCCGACACGAATACAAACCCTCTGTCCTTTAACAATAGGAAGGTAACTAGCGGCAGCTGGGACGGTCGTAAGCTTCGAACAAGGGGAGAACGGTAGTTAACTGCTTGTCCGACAGTGCGCGCGCCGCGCGCCTGAGAGGTGAAGAATCACTTTTGCTTTCGGCCGCGGGTGTGAATGACGTGTTCGTTATCGCTCTCTGCCCGCTTCATCGTCGTATGCTTTGTTTATATTGTGTTTTCTACTAATGGTTTGTTTGACTTGAAAATGAAACTGTAAGTACTCTGTTTTCATTTTCATTACTTAATTATGGGTCTTTTCCGCTCTTTCATGAAATTGATACCCTTGAATTATGTCTCGGTGCCGAGGGCGGGCGCGCTCGCGCCGAGTCATGTATTTTGGGCGAAAGTGTGTAATTGAAAAATGTAAGTACTCTTTTCATTATATTTTTGCCCTGTGCGTTTGTTGCCGAGAGCGTGAATGCGCTTGGCACGAGCCTCTTATTTTGTATGAATAGAATGCAATGAAAGTGGATTCGCAATTGCAGTATTCTTTTTCATTTTCATTTATTTAATTGCATCAATTTTAATTTTGGATCAATTTCCGCACTTACCCGGGAATTGATCCTTACGATTTTATTTTCTGTGAAAGTGAAATCGCAAGTGTCCAGTATTTCTGGTTTCAATTTTCAATATTATTTTATTTTTTGTGTAGCATCATATTATTATGATCAAGTTTCCGCTCTTACCCGGGAATTTGATCCTTCCCCTTTATTGTTCTATGAAGTGAAATCGCAAGTGCAGTATTCTGTTTCATTTTCATATTATTTTTCACTGCTGTGCGGGGGTAAGGGAAGCGAAGGTCTGCCAGGAAGTCGTCGGAAAGCTCTCCCGCGACTCCCTTGGTATCTGATTCTTCGTCGTCTTTCCTGCCCCCCGCTCAGCTTCCTCGTTGTATTTTGTATTTGGGGTCTTCCTTGCGTTTGGGGTGGGGGGGGGCATGTCTCCCCCCCCGTGCGTGAGGGAACCCCTCTTACTAATCTGTCTGTGCTACCGCAGGTGTTACATCCATGGGGAGACGACCTTGGACAGGTATGGACCACTGGGGCTGCAGGTATGCCTAGCATCCACGGGCTGCTGCAGCGTCTAGCGAGGTCTGGGGCGGTGACCCATGGAGCGGTCTCCTCTACTACCCCCAGCCCACGAGCTCCACGGACCGCTTATGCTGCTCCCCCCCCCACCTGGTCTACACTCCCCATGCTGTGTCGGTGACGCCGTCTGCCGCTACTAGGGCCGGTTGCCGCCGTACCGAGGGGGGGTATGCCGCCGCCGCCTGTGTTCTTCGTGTTGCCTGCCCCAGACTTCCGCTGTTCCAGGAGCTTGCCCCTGGACCGGCCGCCAGTACCCAGGTTCCCGCTGGCTGCCGATGATTCTATGAGGCGATGGTTGGGCCTGCCGTACCTGCCGCTGATGTGGTTCCCGCTGCTTGGCTTGGCTTGTCCCTTCTGTTGTGGCGGGATCACAAAAACAAGTAACCTCCCCACATAAACTTAACCTGTCTGGCTATCAAACCCACCCTCAATCACACTTTCCACTTAACACTAAGAAACACAGCAGGACAATTGCCCCAATACCTACATACAGAACAAAAAACACAAAGGTAGGACTCACCGCTGGCTTCTGATACCTAGGACTAGGCTGTGCTGTCGTCCACTGGATATAGGCTATAGGCTAGCCAACACACAACCACCGCCGACAACCAAAACACAAATCAACCACCCGGGACCCACAAACCCCACAAAAACTCAATAACCCAACAACTAAATGCAGATGAACACCAACCGCCTGAAAAAACATGACAACCACACGACTTACAGCAGTACAACGCCAAAACCAACCCTGCCCCAACCACCACTAACAGACACCGAAAATGCACCACCAACCTTCTTAACCTCACCACAACCAGGACAGACACACGCACAACAACTTCACAACCCCAAAATCTATCAAATAACACCCAAACAACGAAACACCAAAGGAAAAACTGCTGCCAAAACCAACACTGACTTGTCCAGACGCCTCACTGGTTACAACTCTCGTAACAGACTCCCATTGACTACCTACAGAGTGCACAACAGACATGCTTCCGACCGCCATCTAACCACTCCCATTCATTCTTCCACCAATCTCTCTCTCTCTCTCTCTCTCTCACACAACCTTTGGAGATGTTGTCAAATATAAACTAAAATTACTCCTCCATATTATTACCTCCCCCATTACATTTGACAACATCTCCTTACACTCACAACATCCACACTAAATTGCCTTTCGCAACACCCAAGGAGGCTCAGATGCAGGTCCCCTGGATCTTGTTTGAGGACCATCATACACTCTTTCAGTTACATCGCCATTCACTTCTTCCAAACCACTTTCTTTCAAACTCCCATTATCTCCCTCACTACCATCCTCCCGTTCCCAATTCCATTCACTACTTCACCGATGTCTTCCAACTCTGGTTCCAACATCTCCCCTATTTCGGCCACCAAACCACTCAGTTTCATCCATAACTTCTGTCAAAACTCCTGCAAAGACTTATCCATCCTATCAACCACCTCCTCACTATTCAGTTTCCTTCTCACTGAAGTCTTACTTGTCCCTGTCAACTCAAACCCACATACACTACAAGTATCATTCATTCCCCCAAAGTTCATCCGTAGCACACGCTTTATCAACCGTTTGCACCCTACCACCAACCCCTTTACCATGCCGTTCACGCTTTTCCCTTCCACTTCCTCTCTCCACACTCTTCTGTTTTTTCTTCCATACTCAACCAACACCAACTGTCGATCTCCCAGACCAATTTGTTCACCAACAGTCGGCTCATACTTATTCACCCTCAACCACTCACTCATCGCATTCTCCCGAACATAGTGTGGTACTTCCCTCCACTTACGGAGCTGGTTATGGTGTGCCCTAACCTCATCCAGTCCCCCACCTACTCGCAATTTCCCCAAAACATAACTCAATCCACTCGGTCCCACTTCCAAAATCTCAAAGGCCCTTCAAATTTCTCCCTTACTTTATTCACATTCATTCTTCCCATCTCAACCACCCTCTTTTCCAACCACCTTATCCCCAATCTTAAAAACTCTCAAACCTTTCACTCGCTTTCTTCCACAAATCCCGATCACCTTCTGACAGACCCAACCGCGGTCTGACAATCCTTTCAAAATTCAACACATATTTACAAGGAGACATACCTATACTCTTCTGCAGTGTGGCGTTATATACCCAAACTGCACACTACAATACATATCCCACTCCTTTGTCGCTCTTACTCATCATTCGCAAAATCTCAGTCATCGTCCTAACAGTCCTTTCAGCCAACCCATTCGCACTGGGCATATACGGAGTAGAATACACATGCAAAATACCCCATTCCTTCAACATTTCTTCAAATTCCCATCCCACAAACTCAGGTCCATTATCACTCAACATTTTTGCCGGCTTACACACACACATGGGCAACATCACTTGACCCACCATTCGTGCAACAGTTTCACTCCTCTTATCTCTGATGGGAACCACATAAGCAAATTTACTCATGTGATCCACCATCACAATCATCCCCACGTGTCCTCTCGCAGTCCTGGGCAAAGAAACACAATCAATCACAAGCATTTCAAACGGCTCTTTCATCTGCAATCGCAACACAGGTGGACTTGCATGCACACACTGATACTTTCCCCTCTGACAGTCTTCACACGTGACAGCCACATCCACACAAATCTTACTCAACCCAGGAGCATACAATCTCTCTCTCATGCATTCCCACAACTTATTTTTTCCCATATGCCCAAACCGATCATGCACCAACAAACACATACTCACAGCTGACTCAACAGAAAACACTGGCACATACACTTCCTTGTCATACACCCCTTCTTGATGCAAAAAGTACACTATGTTTTTGCACACCACAAACGTTTTAGCAACCCTCTTATATACATCCAACTCACATGGCCAGTCTTCCACACGCACTCCTCCCAAAACACATTGTCGCAACACACTTATCTCCAGGCACTTATTGTGCATTTCCTCAATCTCTTCCTCACTCGACAGATCCTCACTCAACAGATCATTCTCACTCCTAGCAATATCAATCATACCCACAAAGTTTGCTACAAACACATTACCATCTTGAATCCTAGCTACTTGCCTGCCCCCCTTTCTAAGAATTCCATTTCCTACATCTACGTCTATATCGTGGATCCTCAAAAAATCTATCCCTATTAAAAAACAAGATGGCATATCCCATTTTCTCCTATAACTATAAAGTTATGCATTACCTCAAGATCTCCCAACCTAACCTTTAACCGTACCTCTTCCCATACTAAACACTTCCTTGTCCTAACCCATGTATTCTCACACTTGTAGACTGCCTCTTACTTCCCTCTCCAACCTCAACTCCTCCTTCAGCCTCTCCACCTCACTCAATCCTTCCATCTCAAACTTTCTCACCACTCATACACACTAGCCTAGACCAATTGTCCTGCAGCTGCCACACCAACAGTCCCTGTTCGGGCGCCAAAAAATAATGTGGCGGGATCACAAAAACAAGTAACCTCCCCACATAAACTTAACCTGTCTGGCTATCAAACCCACCCTCATCACACTTTCCACTTAACACTAAAAAACACAGCAGGACAATTGCCCCATACCTACATACAGAACAAAAAACACAAACAGGTACTCACCGCTGGCTTCTGATACCTAGGACTAGGCTGTGCTGTCGTCCACTGGATATAGGCTATAGGCTAGCCAACACACAACCACCGCCGACAACCAAACACAAACTCAACCACCCGGGACCCACAACCCACACTCAATAACCCAACAACTAAATGCAGATGAACACCAACCGCCTGAAAAAACATGACAACCACACGACTTACAGCAGTACAACAACGCCAAAACCAACCCTGCCCCAACCACCACTAACAGACACCGAAAATGCACCACCAACCTTCTTAACCTCACCACAACCAGAAGCAGACACCAAGCCCCAACAACTTTCACAAGCCCCTCCCAAAATCTATCAAATAACACCCAAACAACGAAACACCAAAGGAAAACTGCTGCCAAAAGCAACACTGACTTGTCCAGACGCCTCACTGTTTACAACTCTCGTAACAGACTCCCATTGACTACCTACAGAGTGCCACAACAGACATGCTTCCGACCGCCATCTAACCCACTCCCATTCATTCTTCCACCAATCTCTCTCTCTTCTCTCTCTCTCTCTCTCTCTCACACAACCTTTGGAGATGTTGTCAAATATAAACTAAAATTACTCCTCCATACTGTTTCTACCGCTGCCGCTGTTCCTGCCGCTCCTGAGCTGGTTACTGTACCTGTCGCTCCTGGTTCCGGCGCCTGTCCATGCTGGTCCTGCCCCCACGGTGTGTGGGTTCTTCCCCAGTCCAGGTCCTTCTGGACAGGTGCAGTCGGGCCGTGTTGCTTCGGCAATAGCCCCGGCTCCGGCTTGGATGGAGGACCTGACGACTGTCCTGTGTGAGCTGACGAGGAAGAGGAAGAAGAGAGGAAGGTGTCATCTTCGTCTTCATCGTCTGCTGCTGCCGCTTCCCCTTCGACTTCTAAGGCCCATAAGCCGAAGAAGAAGAAGGCTGCCTCCCCCCCTAAGAAGTCTTCCTTCGGGAACTTCTAAGGGCCTGTCCCACCCCGGTGGGACGGGGGTCCTTCTGCTGGTCCTCCTGCTCCTTTGGGAGCGGGTGTCTCCCTTCCGCAAGGAAGAGATAGACGGGACCAGGAGTACCGGTTAGCACTGGTACTTCCTCGCCTGGTGCTAGCGGCGATGCCGCTACACCAGGTTCCGGCTCAGTCTCTCGTTCGCAGAGATCCCGAGTGTACGCTCTCCCTCGGGAGACCGTGCAGCCAAACAGCCAAAGTTCTGGCGCCAGAGCTCGCTTGGCGCCAGGACTGTGGCACGGAGCAGAAAGCTGGTGAGAGCCGCTCAGTGACTCTCGCAGTGACCACCTGGTAACCCGGGTAGATGTGACGGTCCCTGACCGGCCACAGGCTGAGGCTGGTAAGAGGTTTACCCCCCCCCCACCCCCCCCCCCCCCGATCGTTGGCACCAGCCTAGGCTAGTACCAGCGGTTCGACGCGCCGCAAGAAACGCACCGGTCTCACCGCGACAGTGGTCTCTGCAGGTCTCCCGACCGCCGCTCCCACAGGGACTGGGCAGATAGGGGGACCAGCAGCAGCCCCTCTGACACACGAGATCGGAGCCGCTGTTCTCCGTCCAGCCGTTTCCCCAGGGAAATGACTCGACTAGGCCTGCAGGTTGGCGATCGCCTGCAGCCCCCCAAGCCTGCTGGTCCTGCCAGCGAGCGAAAGGGGAAGAGCGAGGCACAGCGGGGGATCGTGAGGGGCGTGCCCCGCACGATCCTGTCATGACGCCGTACGTACCAGGCACGATCTTCGGACTGACCAGGACGTACGCGCAAATGGCAGGAGGAGACCGAGAGGGGTCTGTAGCTGTTCCCCCTCCTGAAGGGGAGGTTCTCGGAATATGCTCTTGTTCGAGGGGCTTGACGGTCTCACTCCGCAAGATGCTGTGACTTCCGAGATCCAGAGGAACTTGACCGAGGGTATTGTGCTGATTTGTCAGCACAACGACCTCGGCAAATCATCGCCGCTCCCACCAGAAGAGCCACGTCACGGCTCAAGTCATTCTGGATCCCGAAGTAGGGAACCAGACTGACGGTGGGCTTGCCGCGATAAGAGCTTCTCGACTCTGTTCTGGACCAGGTAGAGCCTCTCGTCTCCGGACGAGAAGGCTCGCTCAGGTCTAGCCGGTCGGGCAAGCTACTTCCACCTCCTCTGCCGCGACAGCGGCGTTTTTACGAAGTATTGCAGCTCTTCTTCCCCCCCCCTTCGTTCCTCCTGAGAGGTTTCGATCTCGACAAGGACTGGAATGAGTCAGAGGATGGTTTTGGCTCTCCTGTCAGGTGTCGATCAGCCCCCCCACCCCAGACGACGTTCACAGTGGTGGCAGCTGCTTTACCTCCACAGTACGAGTTCATAACCCTCCTCGGCGGGTGGGGGGGGGGGGGGGGGGGGGGGAGGGGGGGGGGGGGGGAGGGGGGGGCCATTGCCGCAAGGTGATGGCTGCTCCTACTCTCGTCTCCAAATGCTAGTTCCGCTGGAAAGGCGAGCAATATCCATTTCCTTCCCCATTCCCTCTCTCCTTACGGCTACGAGGGAAAGGGGTTGGATCCTACAGAGACTTCTCTGTAGGATCCCACGATTGGGGACTGCACTACCGGGGGGACCTTCGGGTCCTACCTGACGTAACCCCGGTCATGGAAGAGGGACCCTGCACCATCTCCGATTTCTACGGGAATCGAGAGGACAACCAACCGATATTCGTTTAACGAATCCGGTATGGGTTTCGCTGGGCGCTTAGAATTCTGCAGAATTTGTAGCACACAATGGCGAGACCACTGTCCAAGGGAGTTAGACGAGTATTCCCGATAATTGTTACCACGATAATCGGGGATCTCACCGAATGCTCGAATTCCTGGAATTCTTAGCGTTGGAAGAAGACTGTCGCCGAAGGAAGATATCTCGCAGTAGGCGGCCAACCCTGGATTAGAGAGAACTGACGGGAACATCCAGTTTGGCTTGAACTATCGTCTTCGTTATTCTGTTCACCATTGAAGCTTTCCTTCGGGGAAGACTTCTCCTTCTCTCTCTTTGTTAGAGATCGAAGGCGGTCGATCTCCAATCCTTATTTTGTTTTCTTGAAGGAAAAGAATTTAGGATGGAGATCGTTGTTCAGAATCCTACAAATATACTACGTATATTAACCTCGCGACATGATACTGCTAAGCAGTTGAATTGTCCGAGGGGTAGGCGCATATCCTTGTTACTCTACAGATTGCGACTTAGACGAGGAGTATTCTAATTGAACTGCAACTCGGGGTTGCCTGCAACCTCCCATGAGTTTCCAGTTTCAATTTTATATACTTATGGTTTTGTCACGACAACACCATTTAAGCTTTTGTATTTACCGAAATTAGTTTCGCATAAATATAATTGCTCGAGCATATCTTTTTATGCTCAGTGGTTCTAGCCGAACGCATTCCTTCGTGGAATGGATTACCTGGCAACTCAGGATGACGAGTCAGCGACAGCTACTGTGTATTGAACTGCCCGAGGCAACTCAGTGCCAGCTGCCGCCTCGAGATGAACGGTCGGTAATGTCTTTCTCCTCTGCTTTGATTGACTACCAACCGTATCTCTGCCCAACAATCACGGACTTAGGTCTCTGATTAACGGGGATTCTCGCATACATGAATGACCTTCTACTGCTGTGACACTCGTATTCATCGTCTTCGGTATTGCGAGAATTTACAACAGAGATATCTCTTCGACTTTCATCTTTCTGTTTACCGCACGGTAACAGAATTTTGTAATAGTCTCTTGCTGCATTGCACTGCGATAATGGGAATGATTTTGCGGAATCTGAGTTTGTCCTCAAAATATCTCGTATTCGGAGGTGTGCAATTGTTCATTGTTCACCCCGGATTAGCAGATGTATTGAAGACATCGCCTACTCCCAGACCTGCCAGCTTTACTTCCAAACGTTCAGTCCATGAGAAGCAGTTCTTCAGGCAGTACTCCCCTGTGTTTTCATTACTGAATAACGCCCCGCTTTCATTGCAACTACGACTCCTCACCGGACAGCAATGAAATAGCAGTTAGCGTTTTCAGTCATTTGTAAGCACAGGTTCAGAATCTTGAGATTCCTTCTCTCGATTCAGCTGGAAGACGTAGGTTGCATTCAATGTCTACCTTCGTCTTCAACAGCACATAGTGTTGTTTCTCCTTAGCTGAGATTCAACTACTATGAGAGTGTCTTGCCTTCAGGGACCTCGGTCTCTAAAAGGCAATTGACTTTCGCCTTTTGAGCATATGCATTAAGAGAATCATCACCGCGCCGTCCGGCATCGGTGACAAACAAATAAATTATTTGTTTGGTCTCTCGGCATAACCCTTTAAAGGGCGAAGGTCACGTGACTTACCCGGATGCTTGGACAACTTGCCTCACTACCGATACCGAACCAGTCAGTTGGCAGCTGTCAGAGCGCCCGAGTCAGTTACGAACTACGCTGTGGACTTAGTTCGGTTGTTCCAGAGCAATCATTACTTCGTCTTAATAGCTTGTCACAGTACCCATACCATCGACACCCACCATGGAGTGTCGGTGTCCTTTCCAATACCGAGAAGAAGAACTTCGCTGCATGGGGATAGGAGGATGCGACTCTTCGTTGCAGACGGACAGACCAGTGTGGGTACTGGACATCACCGAAGTCGAAAAGAGGGATAGGTCATGCGACTATTCCCTTCTTTTCCTCTGAGGGAACTGCATGACTTTTCCTGCGAAGTCAAGCTTCCAGGGGATGGGGATCTGTGACGCTCGATTTCGTACCGAACTTCGTAGCGAAGACTCAGAACCCTTTGGTCCCTGACGATTGGTTCGAGTCCTTCACAATACCCTCCCTAATGGACTTCACCGCCTCCGATACGAAGGCTATGCTGCTTTGTCCTGTGAAGGCGCAACGGAGCTGTCCGAAAAAAACTCGACACCCCAGGATGAGTGTGGACACCTCTTCGTCATTCTCTCGCGTTCCGCAAGAACTTCTCCGTGGCGCAGGTAGTGAAGGCAGGGGCCTGGTCCAACCGGACCACATGTACCTCCTTCTACCTTCGGGATATTGCCCACAGGTCCTTGGATCTTTTTCCTTGGGACCCGTGGTGGTTGCTCAACACGTTGTGTAGTTAACCCAGACCCTCGCAGGCTGAACAGCATCGAGTCCTGGTGTGACTGTAAGAATGGATGAGTGAAGAGTGTGTGACTGGCTCCTCTTCCCATCTTTTTCTCCCCTCTACCTCTGGGTAGAGGGATACGATCGTCACTCTGCTGGGTAAGGACGAGATGCAGGTGAGCTAGTCAATAGAGCACCATCCTATCCCTTTCAGTAGGGATAGGAGTAAATATCCACCACTTCCTCCAACAAGGGGGAGGAAGTGGATGCCAACTTGAGACAAACCCATAATTTTATGATTGTCTCTTGCAAACTGGAGCAAGTTCTTGCTTGCTGGTACGAAGATACGCTGCTCTCTCTTAGTACTTGGCCCAGAGGTCTGACCATTGATCCTGCGGTGCACACCCTGATCAATCGGACAGAGGCTTGGATCCCTCCCTCGCTCTTATGACCAGGGAGGCATTCCAGGGTTGGACGAACACCAGTCTGTTCACCAAAAAGACTCAGATTCCTCCCACCAATAAGTGAGTCTTCCTATTGTTAAAGGACCGAGGGTTTGTATTCGTGTCGGAACAAATGGCAATTTGTCGAAAATTGCATTTTCATACATTCAACTTACCTGTCAGATATATACATAGCTATCGACTCCGTCGTCCCCGACAGAAATTCAAATTTCGCGGCACTTGCTACAGGTAGGTCAGGTGATCTACCGCCCTGCTCTGGGTGGCAGGACTAGGAACCATTCCCGTTTTCTAATCAGATTCTCTCTGTCGCCGGTGGTATCAACATTGTTGTTACTACCTCCTGACTGGAATTCTTTTTTCACAACGCTTTTGATAATCTTTCGACTGATATTTGGTGACGTACTTGGATCGTTGTTTGGCATTCGCTATCGTGGACTGTTTTTTGGACTTGGTTTTGGAATTTCGTGGATATGTCTGACTCTAGTGTTAGTTTCAGAGTGTGTGTGAATGAGGGCTGTAAGGTGAGGATTCCGAAAGCTTCGGTAGATCCTCACACTACATGCAGTGGTTGTAGAATGGTTGAATGCTCGATTGAGAATACGTGTAACGAGTGTGAGAAACTGAGTGCGCAAGAATGGAAGAATCTAACTTCTTACTTGAAGAAGTTAGAGAAAGATAGAGAGAGGAAAGCGGCTTAGAAAACCCGCAGAATGTCTAGATCTCGTGAATTACTGTCTAGTTCTGTAGCTTCTTCCTCTGATAATTATGCCCATTCTGTTTCAGCCCGTTCACAAATTGCTAATCCCTCTGGTTCTGCTTCGGAAATAGCGGAACTCAGAGCTTCCCTTCAGAAAATGCAGGCAAAAATGGCAGCATTGGAAGGTAAGGATAGTGAATGTGGTTTCGCTAGTGATTTTAGTGTCCCCAGTGTAGTGGAGGGGCGTCTGGTCGTCTCGGCGACGCTCCCAGGCCTAGACCTCTTCCAAGCTCCCTGGCCCGGAGGAGAAGGAAAGTCGAAAGCCTTACGGGGGTTGTGGAGAATCCCCAACGATCAGGCATCCCTTCGGCAGAATCTATTACATCACAAACTGCCAGGGACCGCTATAGGAAAAGCGTCCTTCGAGAGTGCTTTTCGTCATCTAGTTCGCCCTCTCCGAGAAGAGGATGGAAGGAGTCGAAACTTTCCCGTCCGCTGAAGAGGAGTATGAAAGAACATGAGCTCAATTCTAGCCCCGAGCGCTTCTCTGAAGAAGATGCGCCTTCGGTAATAAAGAAGGCTAGAAAACAGTCGACCTCTGGTCTGGAGGAGATCCTAGAGCGCCTTCCAGATCTCCCTCTCCTGATTCGAAAGATTCCTCAACCAGGAAAATTTTTAATGAATATGCAGGAGCAATTAGCCTCTTTGGTAGAAGTTCTTTCTAAGGAGCCTACTCGTAAGAAGGATGATAGGCTTCCTATTAAAAGATCTAAATACCGATCTCCTGTCACGCGCAACGAGCCTTCCAGAGGAGGTGTCGCACAGGCGACCATCTCTGGCGGGAACGGAGCGTTAGACAGGAGAGAAGTAGGAAAGGAAGTTACTCCTGCCAAGCGTTTGGTGCCAGCCAGGAGCCAGGCGCCGAGTAGGCGCAAAGAGCCAGAGTATTCTGTACAACGTTCAAGATCTTCAACCAAGCGCCAAGATTCAACTGAAGAAGAGGAAGCTCCTGTTAGGAGTAGAGCGCCTGCTAAGCGCAATGTACTTGTTAAACGAAATGCGCCTACCATGATCGATACTCCTACTAAACACCAGGAGTATTCAGAGCTAGTTGCGCCTTCCAAAGATCAGGAGTATTTGGAGCGACATACTCCTGCCAGGCGCCAGGAGTCTTCTGACCTCGATACTCCTCCCAGGCGCCAGGAGTATTCTGAACTTAATACTCCTCCCAGGCACCAGGAGTATTCTGAAATTAATACTCCTCCCAGGCGCCAGAGTGGATTTGGAAGAAGATGCGCCTACCAGACGCCAGAGTATTCGAAGCGCGTTGCGCCTGCCAAGCACCAGGAGTATTCCAAACACGTTACTCCTTCCAGGCGCCAGGAGTATTCTGAGCGAGATACTCCTGCCGTGCGCCAGTCACATTCCCTGCATGAAGAGCCTGACATCCGGCAGGAGTCATCCAAGCGTCAATCTTTTAGCAAAGAGAGAGTAACTCTTAGTCCCTCTCCAATTAGAAGTGCTTCTTCGGAAAGGAAGAGATCGAGGGAAGAGACAGAGGAAAGAAGGGAGCCTTCTCCTTCCGAGCCTATGAACCCAGAAGATGTCTCTAATTACAAAGTTCTTTCGTCCCTTCTTTTGGAAGAATATGGAGATTCTTTAACTCCAGCCACTCCTCCTCCTCCGCGCTCTCTTTTTTCGAGCACGAAAGCGCACAAGTCTTCCTCTTTCCTGAAAATGAAGCCTGCTATATCCATGAGGAGGGCACTACAATCTCTTGACTCCTGGTTCAAGAAAAAGAAGGAGTTAGGAAGGACAGTCTTTTGTATGCCTCCTGCTAAACTTACGGGTAGAAGAGGCATATGGTACGAAACGAGAGAATATGGGATTGTCTCTGTCCGTTTCAGCTGAGTCAGACTTCTCGAGTTTAGTAGACTCATCGAGAAGACACGCCTTAAATTCAGCAAAAGCAACATGGGGTCTTTCGGAAATGGACCACCTCCTCAAGGGACTTTTTCACACTTTAGAAGTTTTTAACTTCCTGGATTGGTCCCTTGGGGTTCTTGCCAAGAAGTCTCATGAAAAGGAACAACTGAACCCAGAAACCTTAAATAGCATCCTCACATGCATTGATAAGGCTGTTCAGGATGGATCGGCGGAAGTATGCTCCCTCTTTGGTGCTGGGAATTTTAAAGAAGAGGGCGGTTCACAGTGCTTTCCTCACGAAGGCCGTCTCCTTCGCAGAGGTCCGCCTTATTGTTTGCGCCTCTCTCAGAACATCTTTTTCCTTCGCAGTTGGTGAGGGACATTGCCCATTCACTAACTGAAAAGGCCACTCAGGATCTCCTTAGACAATCCTCAAGGAAAAATAGACCTGTGGCCAGTGAGGAAAAGAAAGGGGCTCGTCCAGCTCAGCAGCAGCTCTTTCGAGGAGGCCTTCCAACTAGATCTATCGCCAGAAGGAGGTCAACTGAGAAAAGGGGGAGGTCTTCCTTCCATCCCTTTAAGAAGGGAAAGTGAGAAATCTATCCTCCAAACACCTGTAGGAGCCAGGTTACATTTCTTTGCGAAAGCCTGGGAAGACATAGGATCAGATCCTTGGACGATGTCAATCATCAAGAAGGGTTTATTCGTTCCATTAAAGGACAGTCCTCCCTTGACAACATCACCGAGGGAACTGTCCGCCAGATACAAGGACCCTGTTCTGATGGATACTCTTCGTCAGATGTGGGACAAAAGAGCAATAGAGCTGGTGCTGGATCACAGCTCCCCAGGGTTTTACAATCGCTTGTTTCTTGTAGCAAAAGCCTCGGGGGGATGGAGACCAGTACTGGATGTAAGTGCGCTGAACAAATTCGTAGAACAACAAAAGTTCAGCATGGAAACGTCTGCTGCAGTCCTTGCAGCACTGCGTCAAGGAGATTGGATGGCGTCCCTAGACCTTCAGGATGCATATTTCCACATCCCGATTCACCATTCGTCGAGGAAGTACCTTCGATTTATGTTCGAGGGAAGGATCTATCAGTTCAGGGCCCTGTGTTTCGGCCTTTCCACGGCTCCCCAAGTCTTTACGGACGTGATGAAAAATGTATCAAGACACTTACATTTGAAAGGGATAAACGTCTCCCTGTACCTGGACGACTGGCTCATCAGAGCCAGGTCTCAACAGCAGTGTTTGGAGGATCTGTCAACAACGCTGGAATTGACAAAATCATTGGGATTGATCGTGAACCTCGAGAAGTCTCAGATGGTCCCCAGCCAGAACGTGGTTTATCTGGGGATTCAGATGGATTCTCGGGTTTTTGAGTTTTTTTTTTTTTCCCTCTCAAGAGAGAATAAGGAAAGGCTATGCCACAGTATCGAGCTTCTAGAGAAAAAGAGCGCACTCAGCGAGGGAATGGTTGAGCCTTCTGGGGACCCTTTCCTCGCTCGAACAGTTCTTTCCCCTAGGAAGACTACATCCTCGTCCACTTCAGTTCTTCCTGAGGAGGAGTTGGAGTTGGAAGACAGGACAGCTCTCGGACACGTTTCCAATCTCGGAGGAAATAAAAAATCATTTAAGGTGGTGGTTGATTCCCTTAAAAGAAAACAAAGGAGTATCCCTGGAAGTACGGAACCCAAACCTGACATTGTTCTCAGACGCGTCGGAGTCGGGTTGGGGTGCAACCTTGGGATCCAAAGAAGTGTCAGGCACCTGGTCGGCAGAACAGGGGTCATGGCACATAAATTGCAAAGAGCTTTTAGCAATTCACCTTGCGCCTAAAGAGCTTCGAACACATGGTCAGAGGCAAGGTCGTACAGATAAACTCAGACAATACTACCGCTCTGGCTTGATGTCGACGAAACAAGGAGGGACTCACTCTTTCGCTCTATACGAACTGGCAAGAGACCTGTTGATTTGGGCGAACCAAGGAAGGTAGTTCTCTAACGAGGTTTGTCCAAGGGGAGAGGAATGTGAGAGCGGACAGACTGAGCAGGAGGTTCCAGGTCCTTCCCACAGAATGGACACTCCACTCAGAAGTCTGTCAGAGCCTTTTGGTATCTTTGGGGGAAGTCTCAAATAGATCTGTTCGCCACATTCCTCTCCAAAAGGATAGACACATTTTGTGCCCTAGTAGAAGATCCCAGGGCTTATGCAACAGACGCCTTTCTCCTGGACTGGTCAGGGCTAGATGTTTACGCTTTTCCCCCGTTCAAGATACTGGGGGAAGTAGTCAGAAAATTCGTGGCATCCGAAGGAACCAAAATGACTCTTGATTGCTCCGTATTGGCCATCTCGGATTTGGTGCCAGAGGTAAATGGAGTGGAGAGTGGACTTCCCCAGGTCTCTTCCAAACAGGATGGATCTGCTCAAACAACCCCACTTCGAGAGGTACCATCAAAACCTACCCGCTCTTGCTCTGACTGCCTTTCGACTATTGAAAGACTTGTCAGAGCGAGAGGGTTTTCTCGCAAGGCGGCAAGCGCAATTGCTAGAGCCCGCAGATCATCTACTAGGCGATTGTTGTACCAATTGAAGTGGGAGGTTTTCAGAAGTTGGTGCAGGTCGAAGAAGCTGTCCTCTTCCAGTACCTCTGTGACCGAAATTGCGGATTTCCTTCTGTTTCTCGAGAGAAAGTCGCATCTCTCTGTACCGACTATTAAGGGGTACAGAGTATGCTTTCAGCAGGTCTTTAAAAACAAGGGATTAGATTTAACGAATGATAAAGATTTGCACGACCTCATTCGTTCCTTTGAAACATCAAAGTCAGTGGAACCTAGGGTTCCAAGCTGGAACTTAGATGTGGTCCTTAAATTTCTATTCTCCGAAGAATTCGAACCACCACACACGGCTTCATTTCGTAATATCACTAGGAAGTGTTTATTTCTGATGTCTCTTGCAACGGAAAACCCTTCGAATCCCTGGCCCAGGAGCTTCGAGGTAAAAGGACTTACTAGTTTGGTGGGCAGAGAAGCAGAAAGATCCCTTTGCCCAGTTAGAGCTCTTAAATTCTATCTGGACAGAAAGAAGCAGTTGGGGGGTTCGCAAAAAGGTCTATGGTGCTCAGTAAAAGACCCCAAGAGACCAATGTCCAAGAACGCCTTAGCCTTCTTTGTTAGAAGTGTTATTACAGAGGCTCAAGAATTGTCCAGATGATTCTTTTAATCTTTTAAGAGTGAGAGCCCACGAAGTAAGGGCAATCGCAACGTCTATTGCGTTCCAAAGAAATATGTCACTTAAAAATATTTTGGATGCAACTTATTGGAGATGCAACTCTGTGTTTGCATCTCATTACTTAAAAGATGTGCGAGTTACGTATGAGAAATGTTTTTCTCTAGGTCCGTTTGTGTCAGCACAGACGGTTCTGGGTAAGGGAGCTAGCACCGATCCTTAATAGTGTATGTAACCCCCTCTTGTTGGATGTGTTCTTGAGTTTCCTGTGCATGAAGTGTCAGGGTCGCACAGGCGACCTTCACTTCTCTTCACTAGGAGATCGAGTGACAGCTGACTTTTAGAGGGGTACAAAATTTTTTTTTTCTACTATTGTATGCCTGTGGTTATGAGTTTTTGGTTGTTTGCTAAGAGTTTGGGGATAGCTCTTGGCAATCTTAGAACTAACACGGGTGTTAAGTTCGGGTGATCGGGATCGGTTGTGTGCTCCTTAAATGAAGGCGTGTTGTCATATAAGCGGATTAGCACCCATTGACAAATGCCAGTAAGGCTCTGTCGAGTAAGTGGATGATACCCCATCGACAGACCCACAAGAACTCTTGGCCACAGATCACTATCTCGCTAAGGCTCTTGAGGTGAAGCAGACTCCTGGACAGTAGTCACAAAGTCTTCCACCTGATAAGGTAGGAACTAAGGTCTATAAATACCTACAACATATGTTGTTTACCTGTCTAGTCAGTAGTTAGCTGTCTCTTGCCCTCCACCAAAGGGTGTCAATCAGCTATGTATATATCTGACAGGTAAGTTGAATGTATGAAAATGATATTGTTATGATACAATAAAGTTTCATACATACTTACCTGGCAGATATATACAATTGAAGACCCACCCAGCCTCCCCACAGGAGACAGGTGGAAGAGAGAATCTGATTAGAAAACGGGAATGGTTCCTAGTTCTGCCACCCAGAGCAGGGCGGTAGATCACCTGACCTACCTGTAGCGAGTGCCGCGAAATTTGAATTTCTGTCGGGGACGACGGAGTCGATAGCTATGTATATATCTGCCAGGTAAGTATGTATGAAACTTTATTGTATCATAACAATATCATTTTTCCTAACTATACAAACCTGAGGTCCTTTACATATAGTCCCACCTCATGCCACCCCTCACTCTGCAACTTTTTGCATGGGCCTAAAGCAAAAGTGATTCTTCACCTCTCAAATGCGCGGGCGCGCGCACTGTCGGACAAGCAGTTAACTACCGTTCTCCCCTTGTTCGAAGCTTACGACCGTCCCAGCTGCCGCTGGTTACCTTCCTATTGTTGAAGGACCTCAGGTTTGTATAGTTAGGAAAAATGCAATTTTCGACAAATTGCCATTTTTTATGTTTACCTACAACGGAGGTTGTTTTCCTGTCTATTTCAGTAATTAGCTGTCTCTTGCCCACCACCAAGGGTGCCAATCAGCTAAAGTATATATCTGACAGGGAAGTTGAATGTATAAAAATGATATTGTTATGATACAATAAAGTTTTGTACATACTTACCTGGCAGATATATACAATTAAATGGCCCATCCAGCCTCCCCTCAGGAGACAGGTGGAAGAGAAAATCTGATTAAAAAACGGGAATGGTTCCTAGTCCTGCCACCCAGCGGCAGGGCGGTAGATCTCCTGACCTACCTGTAGCGTGTGCCGCGAAATTTGAATTTGTAAGTATGTACAAAACTTTATTGTATCATAACAATATCATTTTTAAAAGATCTGTGGAAAAGATGCATATTCATTTTGTTTGTATTTTATCGTACGATGTGATTATTACATACTCTAATTTTATATCTCGGGTATGATGCAACCCCCTTAAAATTAACTCCAAAATTAGGTCTTCAAAAGTCGCATGATATGCGAGTGAGTATATTCGGTATGTTTTTGTTCAATCTTATGATCTTGCCAAGCATACATCAGTGTGTTCAGGATGGATAGCACTGAGAAGTTTGAACGCCTCTCCAGTGCTACTGTTTTGAGAACAACCAGTTCGGCTTGAACTAGTCTTCTTTGGTGTCCTGCATCACCATAGGAGTCTTCCTTCGGGACAACTTCACCTTTGCTCTCTTCATTAGAGAATGAAGGTAGTCTGCTTCTAGTCATTATTCTTGTCTCTGGAATGAAGAAGAATTAGAGTGGAGCACAATTTACAGGAACCTATGAATATGCTAGTATATTCTCCTCACGACATGCTTCAGTCATCAGTTGCATCGTCCGAGTAATAGGCGCATATCTGTAAAGGACAGCCCCCGCCTATGTTTGAGTGAAGAGTGGGAGCTCTCCTCGACCTATGCAAACATCATCACCATGGATTGATGACCACCTGTCAAGATATCATTCTTTGCTAGACTGGGCGAGGGTGCTCACAATCTCTCACATTCCCTTCCCACCTCGTTGAGGTTGACAGGGAGCCAGAGAGGCCTGGGGTTCAGAACTTGGACTGTTACCAATCTCATCCCAGTCCCACCACACAAGTTTACATTTCTAGTTTGGTGCTTGGACCCACAGGTCATATTTGCAAGTGGTAAAGAGATCACCCACGGGCTCTGGCAAGTGTCCCTCTCCTGCAGGGGGAGCAATTCAGGAGGACTGGGAACTGGAGGGACTTGTGGGTCCTGTGTTCTAGGACTCGCATACCCCTGAGCTGCAGAGGCATTTTGTTGAAGTCATTCAAATGATTCGTTGTTTCAGTGATTGAAGAAGAGACTGTGGCCTATGCTGCAGATCATTCTTCAGTCAATGAGTCCTTATGGGTGCTCTGAAGGAACCCAAGGCAGCAATCAGCCTACCATGGTCAAGACTTGCTAGCTGGGTTTGCTCAGACTTCCCCTACCAATAGGTAAGTCTCCTTTGTAAAGAACAATGGTTTGTATTTATGTAAGGACAAATGCAATTTTTTAAAGAAATTTGTATTTTTCTTAACATACAAATCTGAAGTTCTTTACATTCATGCCATACCTCAGCCACCCTTCATTCTGGTACCTGGACTGAAAGGCAAAATGGAATGCAGACTGATGAGTGGGCACAGCTTCCCCCTACTGTTGGTAGCTTACAACATTTTCTGAAAGTTAAAATAGCAGTTCCAGCTGGTTTACGCAAGTTAAATCCATTGTAAAGAACTTCAGATTTGTATGTTAGGAAAAATACAAATTACTTTAAAAACTTATATTGTCATTAAGATTCTTATATCTGAAATTTTATATCATGTTTGTGATGTAAGTAACAATTAAGCTTTATTAATACTTTCCGTTTGCAGATACTGCAGTCAACAGAAATATGATGAAGTCCTCGATTTGTTGTATGATGGAGCATCTCTTCTTTTGCAGCATGATCAAGTAAGTTGGGAATTTTTATCTGATTTCCCCAGGTTTATATCTACTCATAAACAGTGTAGATGTACTTTAGATTTTAGCACAGAAGATGAGAATTTGTGTCAATTTTGAGAGTTTTACTGATTCATTTATTGTATATACTCATGTATCATGTGACTTTTGAAGCTAATTTTAAGGGAGTTACATCCTACATGAGATATAAGATTAGTTTATGTAGTACTATTCACATATTAATATATCATACATATAATAAAATACAAAATAATGAATACAGTATGTATCTTTTCCATGTACAGTACTATCTTAAAAAGTTATGCTTTACTTTACTTTATTCTTCTATTACTATTGTACAATAATAACTCGAACACATGCGAGGTTAGGTTCCAGAGCCCCTCGTGAAAGACGAGGATTCGTGCAAGTTTGGTATGGCCATTAAAAATGCTAATAAATACTTATTTCTAGTTTAAAACACAAAATATGACCCTAATTATTCTCTCAAAGTACAGTAGAGCCCCAGACCTCAACAATAATCCATTCCAGAAGAGGTATTGAAATTTGATTTTTTCGAGATCTGAATCTATATTTTCATAAGAAGTAACTGAAAATGGATTAATCCATTCTGACCACCCATCATTACCTTAATCTTGCCTCATTATACAAAACAGTACTCATAAATTACAATTAAACAAGTTCAGAGTTGAATAACTATCCTATTAGACATATATTTGTTATTTTCAAATTAGTACATTGTATAAAAAAAAAAGTGGCGTAAGTCCAGTGCAGCCCTATTACCAATGGTTGACCGGGCACCACAGGCTAGCAACTACTACACAGTATGCAGAGTAACGGATAGGCACAAAACTTATTGCTGACATAATAAAACACTGAAAATAAGCCTATTACTACATTAAATTAATAAGATATTAAAATTAAGCCAAATTATATTCATCATAACTTACGAAAATTTGCCTACGTAACGTTAGCAGCTTGTGGCATGAGCGGATATAAACGTGTGTACATATTTACGTACGTATACATACTGTATGTACAAATTCACTTTAAAAAGTCCTTCAATAAATTTTATGATACTAAAATTTTTTTATGTAATATCCTTGTAAAATAGGGATGTATCTTCTACGGTGGCAAATTACTAACCATTTTACCAGGAAGCTTAGCAAAGCATAAAGATTGCGTTCGCTACCAAACCCCACACGTACTAAACACTGCTTTCACTTGCTAAGAAATTTACAGTCTTGCAAAAAACAATGTCATAAAAATCCATAATTATGTAATAAAGTAGAATATTACTATGTAAAATATACAAAGACTTTCGAACACAGTTCAGTGTTTACGTGAACAACGTCAGCGCCTTAGTGGCGTGGTTGGTATGGTATTAGCGTCCCACCTCGGTGTTCACGGGTTCGATTCTCGGCCATTCCATTGAGGAGTGAGAGATGTGTATTTCTGGTGATAGAAGTTCACTCTCGACGTGGTTCGGAAGTCACGTAAAGCCGTTGGTCCCGTTGCTGAATAACCACTGGTTCCATGCAACATAAAAGTACCATACAAACAAAACAAACAAACAATTCCCCGGTAGTTCTTTCAAGCTATTCCCCATCATCCATCAGGGGAAGAGCTTTAGCGACGGAGATTTATTCCTTGTGGGACAAGGGAGCGTTAGAACTAGCTCCCCCCACTTTGGCCTTTTACAGTCGAATCTTCGTAACCTCCAAGGCGGATGGTTCTTAGAGGCCCATCATAGATCTTTCGGGCCTAAACTGTTGCATCGTTTCCATGAAGTTTCGTACGGAAACGACTCAGTCGGTGCCGAGGTCAGTCCGAAAACTTGACTGGATGGTGTCAGTGGACCTCAAGGATGCATATCTCCAAGTTCCAATACATCCGGAATCTCGGAGATTCCTTCGTTTCTCGGGTCCACAGGGAACCTTCCAGTTCAAATTCCTCTGTTTCGGACTGACCACAGCACCTCAGGTGTTCACGAGGGTGATGGCTCCTGTTTCTGCTATCATGCATCGTCAGGGCTTTGCATGAGGAGGTACCTGGACGATTGGCTAATTCAAGCCTCTTCCAGGGAGGAGGCGCTCAGAGCAAGGAATTTCCTTCTAAAACTCTGCGCGACATTGGGGATTCGTATCAACACAACAAAGAGTTCAACACAATAAAGAGTTCCTGCCTCGAGGATCTTTGGTGGTGGTCAGAAGAGGCTCATCTGACCACCGGGGTAAGTCTTGCCCTCCCGATTCCGGATGTACGTCTATAAGCCGAGGGCCTTTGGAGGGTTTCAAATTGGGAGGAGGCAGTAAATTTCCGAGAATTAAGAGCCATAGAAGAGGTTCTGTTAAGCTTCAAAGATCAAGTCCGGAGGAAAGTCATAGCACTCTTTTCAGACAACGCTACGGAACTAGCTTACCTAAAGAGAGAGGGAGGTACAAGGTCGTCAACCTTGAACATCGTCGCGCAGAGAATCTTACGTTGGTGCGAAAGCCGCAAGACCTCATTACTTCTGCAGTTCATCGCGGGAAAACTCAACGTCCTCGCAGATGAGCTGAGCCATTCGTAAAGAAGTCAGGAAGCGAATGGACATTAGCACAAGAGGTTCCAATCACTGTTAAAGAGGTGGCCAGCCATGGTGGATCTGTTCGCCACAAGGTTGAACTATCGTCTCCCGGTATATTTCTCTCCAGTAGCAGACCCAATGTCTTGCGGGACAGACGCTATGCTCCACCCATGGGACAATCTACAAGTATATGCCCTCCCTCCGTTCAGCCTCATTCATCAGGTATTGGCAAAGCTCAGAGGGTGCAAGAATACTGTGATGACCCTAATTGCTCCGTTTTGGCCTCAGAGACCGTGGTTCCCGGATCTCTTGGAAATGCTGTCCGAACCTCCGATCCTCCTGCCACGAAGGAAGGAGCTTCTCAAACAGCCTCATTTTCATCATTACCACAGGAGCCTTCCTGTGCTCAACCTAGCTGCATGGAGACTGCAGCGAGCAGCCCGAAAGTCCGGTCTTTTGGAAGGAGTGGCTCGACAATTTCTATGTGCCTGAGGAAGTCTACAAGGAAGTTATACCAGGTAAGGTGGGCGATGTACCGTACATGGTGCGGGGCACAAGGGCATAGTATTTCCTGCCCCACGATAGCAAAGGTGGCGGATTTTCTTCTTTTCCTCAGGAAATCCGAGTCTCTTGCTCTACTATTTTAGGCTACAGGTCCATGTTAGCGAGCACCTTTAGGTTTCATTCACCAGAGATTTCTAATAGTAGAGTCCTTCATAATTTTCTCAGGTTTTTTAAGATCGAACGACAGATTGTTTCGCTTCGGGCCCCCCCGTGGGATTTAGTGGATGTTCTGAAATTATTAAGCTCGCAAGCCTTTGAACCTCTGGAGGGTTTGTCCTTACGAGAACTTACTAAGAAAGTCTTTTTTTTTAATATCGCTGGCTATGGCTAAAAGAGTGGGAGAAATTCTGGCTGTCTGGAGATCAATTTCGTTTGCGGGGAAGGATTTGTATCTCGTATCTTCCGGAATTTGTGGCAAAGTCAGTCAGAAACTAAACCTCTTCCGAGAGAGACTAAGGTTTCATATCTCGAGGATTTCGTCGGAGGTGACATTGCTGAAATGCGTCTTTGTCCAGTGCGATCGCTTAAAAATTACCTGCTGTGCACTGCTAAATTAGGCCACTATCGAAAAACGCAATAAGTTTTTTCTTAAGGGAAGTAATCTCCCAATCTCTTCCCAAAGACACAGTTTCGGGAAACGATGTTCCGCGCCCTAGAGTGCACAATATCAGGAGTGTAGCAACATCATCGGCGTTCCTGAGGAATTTCTCAGTAAGCAGGATTTTGGAAGCGGCATCTTGGAAATCAGTGTCGGTATTTTATTCTCTCTACAGTTCGTGTCAGAGAGGGGTTACTTGCCAGGGCCATTCGTACTGGCTAATTCAGTGTTAGGTCAGTCGGCAATTAGCGCGGAATTGGTAGGGGAAGAAGTAGTTTTATTTTTTTCTCGTTTTTCGTAATTAGTCTGCCTACTTTTCTGGTTTATGTCTGGGTTTGGTGTACTATTTTTGGTAAGTATGTTCTTTTGCAGCGGCTCAGCTCCCTCATCGCGACTTCTGGATTCATCACTCGCTTTCAGTGGAAGTCAGGAAAAATCTGCCCTTGGGACTTATTCTCCATACATGGGAGGCTAACAGCCACATGGGAGATGTTTAGTTCCACTCCATACATTAGAGGTATATGATACCACATGGGAGAATTCTGGAAGGATCTGCCCGTGGGACTTATCCTCTATACATGGAAGGCTGTACAGCCACATGTGAGGTGTGTAGTTCCCCTCCACACATGAGAAGTTTATGATACTTCAGGGGAGGTTAGACGTGACCAAGACAAGACTTACTGATCAGACTACGTTGAGGTACTTGTTCCTTCCGTTTCTCACCTGAGCACTGATGGAAGGTGAGTTAACGGTATTAATCCAAGGTAATAGTTTAATGAGTTTATACCAATGTACATCAAGTGGTCGGGCGGCATAAATGAATGAGCCCACCTCTATTTAAATGTTGTAAATCTGGCTAATTCAGGTGTTTAGGTGGTGTATTGCAATATGGAGTTTTCATATTAAAACTAATATTGTAATACCTACCTGAACACCTGAATGACACCCACCCTCCTCCCCTCGTCAATTGGTTAATGATTTAGCGATTGACAGGAGTAGTCACTGTCGGCTGGTGGCACGGACAGGTGACTCGGTAACAATGTTTACCTGCAGCGTTGGTAGCGCTAGCAGTTAAAATTTTACCTAAGTGTTGGTAATTTTTGTGGGGTGTTGTTCGGCCAGGTCGGTCAGGTGATCAGGGCTAATTCAGGTGTTCAGGTAAATATTACAATATTAGTTTTAATATGAAAACTCCATTTTTATGACAAGTTATTTGATCGCTTTCCTTTTCTTACTTGCATTATTTACTTAGTACTTATTTGTTTGCAAAATCCTCACATTTATTGAATTATAATTTAAGATTCTGCCATTTGCCAACAATAAGTTGATGTGTTGTTGCATAATTAATCTCCTTGCACTCAAGATCCAAGTGTAAACGTTGACAATCATACACGCGTGAGGGATTGTTTTTGCATCTGCTTGATGCTGATTACTGTCATATAAGCATACAGACACGCAACTGGACACATGCACACGTATCAATTCCTTTTATTATCATTGCAAAAAATTAATAAAATTTATTTTCTTATCAATCTTTGCCCACTGCGACCATTTCGGTTTCCTCGAGGTGATCCCATCTCTCCATCAATCCCAGCCAGCTGCGTGCCATTTTCCCCAAGCAGTTTGTAACTTGTTCTTACACAGTATACAAACTGTCTGTCCTTTACAATAGGAATTACTTAAGGCGAAACTTGGACGCGGCTGCTGAATTTTCAAACAAGGTGGCACTCCTGCCTCTCTGGAGGCTGTACTAGCTGTAAATGATGCGTCTGATGCTTTTGAGGCTGCAACAATGTACAATCGTCACACCCCTCCTCAGGCAGGACCAGCTTTGTCTGGTGTTCCTGAGACTGATAACCCTCTAAAAAGGAAGGCGGCCTTAAACAATCGGTCTCCTTCCAGAAAAAGGGAGCAAGGTAGTAAGCTGAAAGCTCTTAAAAGAGGCTCTAATTTAACAGCCTTTAAAGGAAAGTAGAATTTGTGAATTTTCTCCAGTGGAACTGTCTGGGATCAAGAACTAAATGGGAAGAATTAAGGCTGCTCATATTAGACGTGTCTGTTTGTATAGCTCTGCAGGAGACCATGATTGGTAATAATATGTGCCCCAGCCCAAGAGAGTAAACATCCTATCACTCCACCTACAATGTAAATATTGGAAGCCTATTAGTATCCAGTCTGCATTGCAAGTGATAGGTGTGCAGATCCATTTGCAAAGAACATATACAGTGTGCTCCACAACTGATGTATTGGTTCAAATGGAATCTTCATTATGTGAAGCTTTTGCCGACAAGCAGCATCACATCACTTTTTTTTTTTTTATGTAGAGAAGGATTATGATACAACATGGAGATATGGCATTTGAGGGTCCTTTATGAGTGTAACCTGAGAGGCAATGTGCCCCTCTTTATTAAGGCTTTTTTAAAAAATAGGTTATTTCAGGTTCAGGTTGAAGCAACAGTGTCAGATGTATTCAATCAAGAAGAGGAATACCACAAGGAAGTGTTTTTAAGTGTAACCTTGTTCACCTTGGTAATCAATGGGGTTTCCAAAATAATTCCCCCAGATATAACATTTACCCTTTTTGTTGACGACCTGTCGATTTTCTTTGCAGCATCAAAGATGGAGTGGCTGAACGCCACCTTCAGCTCTGTATTGATCATTAGTAAAGTGGGCTGAGGTTAATGGTTTTAGATTTTCTGCCAGTAAAATAGTAACTATGCACTTTTTTCGTTTAAGGGGAATCCATCCTGATCCAGATCTATTCATTCATAGGCAGAGAATTCCATGTGTTGGTGAAACAAGGTTTCTTGGTTTGATTTTTGATAGCAAACTGACCTGGATTCCGCATCTGAAATATATTAAGGCAAAATGCTTGAAAGCAATGAATTTACTGAAAGTCCTGTCTCACACCTCATGGCATGCAGACCGAACGCAGATGTTGAGATTATATAAAGCCTTAGTCTTTTCAAAATTAAGTTGTGGGTGTGAAGTGTACACTTCTGCGAAGCCAAATAGCCTTAAAATGCTCAACTCAATTTATCATGGAGGAATACAGTTGTGTACTGGAGCATTTAAATCTTCTCCCACTGAGTGCATGCATATAGATGCTGATGAGATGCTCCTAGATCTACATTAGAAGGGTCTGCTGGTTCAGAGCTGGTATAGATTCCAGAGGCTACCTAAGTCTTTAACCAGCATTTGTATGAGAAAGGAAAGGCATTGACAGTTTTATGAAAATCACCCCAAGCAACCTCATCCATTCACTTTTAGAGTAAATTTTAGTCAGTGAATTAAACATGCCAAGGATTGAGATTTTACCAGCAAAATATTCAGTTAGTCTCCCCCTGGAACTTTCCAAAGGTAAAATTCTGTAGATATTTTAATTTTACCAAGAAAGAATTGTTTAGTGAGGCCATGTGGTCAATATTTTTAGAACATTCCTTGCAACATGATACCTCCACTGCAGTTTTCATGGATGGCTCAAAGTCAGATGCTGTCGTTGGCTTTGGTGTAGCCTTCCCTGATATAGAGAGAAGCGGGAGGTTATCATCTGTTGCATCAATTTTTACTGCAGAACTATATGCACTTACAAAGTCTTTAAAAGAAATTTTAATTCAGAATGAAAATAATTTTATTGTATATTGTGACTCAGAAGTCTTCTTCAGTCACTGGAATCTTTCAGCTCTTTAAACCCTCTTATTTTAGATACAGCATATTGGAATGGCTGCTTTTACTGAAAAGAAGAGGGAAAGAAGTAAAGTTCTGTTGGGTGCCCTCCCATGTTGGGGTGGCTGGGAATGAGAAAGCTGACCGAATTGCAAAGTCGGCAGTCAGCTCCCGAGAACCGACAAAAGGCCTACTACCATATCAGGATTTATATCCTCTAGTAGGTCAGAGAATAAAATGTTGGCAGTCCTAGTGGGAGGATATTTTAACTAATCAAAAAATGTGCAATATCACGTCATCAGTGTCTCCTTGGTTATATCCCTATATGCCAAGGAGACAGGAAACGATGTTGTGTAGATTGAGGATTGGACATAGTACAAGACTCACTTCTGGATGTCCCGTGGAAATCCTCTATTTTGCGATGACTGTACTGTTCCCTTGACTGTGAGACATTTGCTGGTTAAATGTCCCAGACTTGGGAATTTAGACAGGTTCCTGTTTTGGGGATGTGACAGAAGGTAATTTTATTCTAAAGGTCTAATATAGAGCAGTTATAAATCTTTATGTGGGAGGCAGGCATCCTCAACAAAATTTAGATTATACATAGCATATCTATGTAAGAATTTATATATTTGAACAAATATATTTATATACATATACAGTGGTACCTCCACATACGAAAGGCTCAACTTACGAAAAACTCGAGATACGAAAGCAAATATGAAAAATTTTACGGCTCTACATACGAAAATTGCTCAAGTTACGAAAGGTTGTTGCTGTAAAGTCCCGAGATTCGCCCGGACCACCGAGAACAATTTTAAAACTCCCGCGCCGCCAACTGCGTAAACTCGCCACCATCCTCCCGCTCTCCCATTGGTTCCTGATGCTAGTCACCCCATAAGATCCTGCTCTCCTATTGGTCAGCATCTACCCCTTGTGCTGCAATATATTTAATAAAAAAAAACATTAGGTAAAGATAAAATAAAGAATAGAAATGAATGGTTATTATACTGTTTGGTAGTTTCAGTAGTTGAAGAGAGATAATGAAAATTTATGGCTTACTGTGTACTCGGAAAAGTGATTACTTGGCGATCGTTCGATACTCATAAGTGCTGGATGTAAACAGAAGTTTGGAAGCCTTTTTTTTTTTTTTTTTTATTATAGTTAATGGTTACTTAATAATTATTTGAAATGAGTACATGCAATACATTTAATAAAAAAATTGTGAATTAGATATCATAAAATATAAAATAAATCAGACTGCTATCATCAAAGCCAACAAATACGTATTTTTTAGAATTCTTCTTCTGTTTTAATATTACGTTACGTATATGTTTCATTATAGCTGTCAGTAACTCGGTATCTCCATTAGGTAAAGATAGAATAAAGAATAGAAATGAATGGTTATTATACTGTTTGGTAGTTTCATTAGTTGAAGAGAGATACTAATGAAAATTTATGGCTTACTGTGTCCTAGGAAAAGTGATTGCTTGGCGTTCGTTTGGTACTCGTAAGAGCTGAATGTAAAATTGTAAACAAACGATTGGAAGGTTTTTTTTTTTTTTTTGTATTATAGTTAATGATTAATTAATAATTATTTGAAATGAGTACATACTGATTATTTATACATTTTATTGGCATATTCTAAGCTTTTAGCTTCTTAGGTTTAGATGTCAGAATCATAGACTAGGCTACAGTAGCAACCGCTAACATAGGCTAGGTTTATTGTTAAGGGACATATGCTAAAGTCTTAATATATGCAGTAAAAATGGGATTGAACATTACATGCAGTTGAATATTACTCAAGTATGTACAGTATTTAGCCTTTTTGGAGTCATATTTCTTCCGTCGGATCGGCGTGGTAACCCTAGAACATGTGTTGTAGGCCTGGAAATATAATTTACTGGGGTGTTTTTGTAGGGCTTGGAACAGATTAGGCAGATCCGTGGTAACCCTAGAACATGTGTTGTAGGCCTGGAAATATAATTTACTGGGGTGTTTTTGTAGGGCTTGGAACAGATTAGGCATTACGTAAAAATGCGGTTCAAGATACGAAGGCCGCCTCGGAATGGATTAATTTCGTATCTCGAGGTACCACTGTACATACAGTGGTCCCCCCGTATTCGCGGGGGATGCGTACCAGACCCCCCCGTGAATAGTTAGAATCCGCGAATGTTTGGAACCCCTATAAAAATGCTAAAAACAGCCTATTTTGTTAGTTAAAACTCAAGAAAAACCCAATAAAAATTTTCCTACATGGTTTTTTTAATAGTTTTATCACAAAAAGTGCAATTTATGATGAAATTCATCAAAATAACCAGGAATTTGTGGATATTTATCATAGAAAAATACCGCGAATGCGCGCATTTTCCGCGAATAATGCAGGGAAACGTTCCCCAGAGAAATCCGCGAATGTGTGAGTCCGCGAATCTGGAGAACGCGAATACGGGTGGTCCACTGTATATCTAAATATTTTTATATGAAATTTATTTTAAATTTAATTTTTTCTATTTAAGTTTATTTTGGTGTCAGTAACTTAGATGTCGTGACGCCAGTCGCTTTCACAGAGACGAGCAGTGCCAGTGGCTGGGTACATTTCATCATTCTGAAGAATAGATGCGGTCTTATTACGACACAATTTATATCTTTCTTGCTTTGGGTCTGCCTACAGGTCCTTGGAACCTCTTTTCCTTGGACCGGTGGTGAATGCTCACAAGTTGTATTTGCTTACCCAGTTCCTTCAAGAGACAAGTTGTTTCTTGCCTATGGTGTGCGGTTCTAGAGGTAAGAAGGATGGGAGAGTAACTGGCCTCTCTACCTTCCCCACCTCATCCTTCTACTCCTCTTTCTTTAGGTTGAGGATAGGACTCGAACTTACACTTGCTGGTCTGGTGATTGATGCGGTAAGCTTGCACATTTGAGTTTCCTTTCATTTTTCTTATCAGAATCATAGAAGCAATCCTGCTCCTTCCTCTAGTAAGGGGAGGAAGGAGACTGGCAATAATGCAAACAATTCCCAGAACTTTGCACTAGTGCTTCCAACTGAATATTCTTCTCAGCCCTTTTTTAGATGAGTTACGATTCCTCGCTCATTTCGAAAAGGCCCAAAGGTCTGACTCTTGATCATGCAATTCCTATACTCTGATCAAGTTGTCAGAGGCAGTGCACTCCTCCTTGCTTTTACGACCAGGAGGAATATACCCCAGGTGAGATGAACCCCAGTCAGTTCTAGAGCTCACTTACATTCCTCCCACCAATCAGTGAATCTTCCTTATGTAAACCAAGAGTTTGTATATTGTGTAGGAACAAATCACAATTTTTGAAAGTAAATTGTATTTTTCCTAGTTATACAAACCTGAGATCCTTTACATTTATGCCTACCTCATGCCACCCCTCATACTGAAACCTGGGCCGAATTTAATGGTCGTATTCCAGCCTACGCTGAAAGTAATTCCGTAATGTAAAGGACCTCAGGTTTAAATAGTTAGAGAAATACAATTTACTTTCAAAAATTGATATTTTGTTCCTAGGCCTAGGTGTGTTGGATTTCTTTACTTACTGTAAATACATTGTACATATTACATACTATGAATACAGTACACTAAGCACCTCAGTAACGTGATCGGTGTGGTCTTTGCCTGCCACCTTGGTGGCCGTGAGTTTGATTCTCAGGCATTCCACTGAGGGGTTAAAGATGTGTATTTCTGGTGATAGAAGGTTACTCAACGTGGTTTGGAAGTCATGTAAAGCCATTGGTCCTGTTGCTGAATAACCACTGGTTCCATGTAATGTACAAACACCATACAAACAAAATTACACACATCTCTATATTAACAATTTTTGTCCAGAAAGCATATGATGTTGTGTACATATTCTTGCACTTCAAGTTACCTTGTGAATGAATAAATTGAACACCAAAAGCCAGCAGAAGGACTTTTAAGAAAGTAATATTGTGAGCCAGTTAAAAAACAAGTTTTACATAGGCTTTGACAATAATACTAGTAGATGTTCTTCAAAGAACAGGTAATCTCTTCAAGTAAATTCTTCAGTAACAGAGATTACATAGCTGAAGGCTTAGATTATTTTGTAAGCCTATAAATCATTTTTCAACATATGGGCAGCTTGAACACAGCCTAAAATTTTAACATTCAAAGAAAACATGTTGTAATTCATAATCCCATTTTGAAAATTATGATTGTTGAGCTTATTATGTCTACTGTTATAATGCTTTTGACCAGCTCGAGGAGCATGTTAAGCTGTCATTGATGGCACTGCTAACTTTATCACACCATGCTTTGAGCTAAGCAATGTAAAAAAAAAAAATCAGTTCAAGTCACACACATTAGAAATTATACCAATGCATGAAAGGGATCATATTTATGTAACCACAGAGAAAGTAGTGCTAGCTGTGAATTCAATATGTATGACATTAGAAATAAAAAAAAAAAAAAAAATTTTAACACTACTCGGCAATGTTTGTGGATGATACAAAAAGAATCATGTCCTGTAAGATTTGAGCATAGCTGTGCAATACTATAGCAGAGTCCAGTTAGCTTTGCAGCTAAGCCCTGTCCACTGACTACGTCAAGACTATTACTTGGAGCTGATTGGTTGGAAATAGTTTGGAAAATTTGGTTAATCTGTGTTTCTTTTCATTTTCATTTATTTTGCAATGGTTGTTGTACCGAACTAAAATACGTTGTGCTGATTATCAAAAGGAAACATTATGTTATCCCCTGAAATAAAATCATAATACACATCTTAAAAATGGTAAAAAAATGGAAAAATATGAATAAAATCAGAAGTGTTCCACATTTCTGCAATTTTGTGTTTCATAATGAGGTTCACCTGACTACGGAGGTGACACTGGGAATGTGTGGATTCGAATCGGTGCACTTTAATCACTGGATAATGGTAATTACCATCTGATATTGTCAATCGTGTTCACCATTTTTAATTTAAACAAAAACTCTCAGCCATGCAGACTGGTATTTCATATTAATTAAGGGAAATTTTACTACATTTCAATAGTCTTAAAATCTATTTTATTGCAATCATTTACACATTTAGATGGATGACAAGCAGTGACTGGACTCTACAACACCAGAATATACCTTTAAGAAAAGGCTACATTATGATAATAGAAGTCATATTGGATATAAATTGCTGAGAATTTTATTAGGACATTATCTCCTTTCAAAATAACAGGATCATAAAAAATGACATAGACCTATAAGGTCCTGTGTCTTTTTGTTGGTTTACGCAGCATACGACATTTGAATTGTAGGCCTATCTTATATTCAGCCATTTTATGATGGTTATTCTTGTTTTTGTTGCTGCTGTTATGGTGCTTCTAGTGTCTTAAAACATTTTCATATGCTATCCTAACATTGCAGAATAAACAGACCTAATCATAAAATACTGGCATCAAGAATTATCTGCCTATTCTTGTTAACTGAAATCTAGTAATTTTTTTAATTAAGAGTTACCGAGATCTTTATGTAGTCTGTGCTAAAATATTCTCCTAACACACACACACACACACACACACACACCTTGTAAGCTATCATGTTTTTCTAATTTGTTCAGTATCTTATGATGCCCTCCTACCATAGCCTTCATAGAAATGCCACAGCAGCCTTATATTTACTCATCACAGTAATATAATTTGTTATCCCTTTAGTAAATATATGTTCAATATAGCTCATTGATGGCCAATATTTGGCCATCCACATATGTATGTGTATGAGCTCTTGCTTATGGCACTTAGCAATTAGAAATTGATGTCTAGGCCCATGCTATGTCATTCTCAAAATATCAGAATTTGATGTGTAGGCCTATGCCCTAACATTGCTTCAAAATATAAGAATTTGACATATAGGCTTATGCCCTGTCATTGCCTCAAGATATAAGAAATTGATGAGTAGGCCTATGTCCTGTCATTGCCTCAAAATATAAGAATTTAACATGAAGGGCTATGCCCGGTTATTGCCTCAAAACATAAGACTTTGACTTGTAGACATATACCCTGTCATTGCCTCAAAATATAAAATTTGACTCGTAGGCCTGTGCCCTGTCATTACCTCAAAATACAGTCATACCTCGACATACAAGCGCACCAACATCTGAGCAATCTGAAATACGAGCCAGCCTCCGAGCAAAATTTTGTATTGAGATACGAGCACGCTTACAGATGCTAATGCTTGATGGCCAAGCGCTCCTCGCTTCACTCGTTCAGTTATGTGGTTATCAACTTCTGTACACATCTCCTGTGTTGTGTTTGCATTATTTATGGGATTTTCAATGTATTTGTGAACATTTTTTGTAACAAGTGATGGATCCTAAGAAAGTGAGTAGTAAGGTTGGCAGTGAGAAGAAAAAATGCATGATGACAATGGAAATGAAGCATAAAATTATCAAGAAACATGAGCTTGGTGTCCGTGTGAGTGAGTTGGCACGCAATTACAAGCAGAGTACATGGACAATATGTACAATCCTCAAACAGAAGGATGCTACCAAGAGCGCAAAGGCTTCCAAAGGCATAACAACTATCATGTCTTAAGTTACGGACAAATATAAATGACGAAATGGAGAGGCTTCTGTTGCTGTGGATTGAGGAGAAGCAGCTGGCAGTAGATAGCGTTACTGAGACAATCATCTGTGAGAAGGCCAGTGCAGTCTATGAAGATTTGAAACAAAAGGAAGCAGCTGAGGGTGGGGAGACATCAGCGCCAGCTAGGGAGACATTTAAAGCTAGTCGTGGATGGTTCAATAATTTTAAATAGCAAACTTGGATCCACTCGGTTGTGAGGCATGGGGAAGCTGCGAGCTCAGATGTGAAAGTTCCCTCCCTCCTCCTCTGCACACACACTGCCATTAGCTGTTATTGTCTGTCTCAAAGTTAAGAACTCGTAATAAAACCACATTTTATTTCATAAAACAGTAATCATTTATTATATCAATTTGTGTGTGTGTGTGTGTGTGTGTGTACATAAGTCTATGCAGTATAGCAATTAAAAATGTTTTTTCCATTGTTGTTGTTATTGATTTGGGTGTTTTTAGAGGGCTGGACCAGATTAAATTTGTCAGTTATTTTATATGGGAAAAATTGAATTGAGATACGAGCTCAATCCAGTAACGAATTATACTCGTATCTCAAGGTATTACTGTATAAGAATTTGACATGTAGCCCTATGCCCTGTCATTGCCTCAAAATATAAGAATTTGATGTGTCGGCATGTGCCCTGTCATTGCCTCAAAATGTACAAAATTGACGAGTAGGCTTATGCCCTGTCATTACCTCAAAATATAAGAAATTTATGAGTATGCCTATCCTGTCATTGCCTCAAAAAAATAAATTAATGTGTAGGCCTAATCTCTCAATGATATTAACATTTGACGTGCAGGGTTATGATAAATTAATACCCTAACATCGGAAATTGCCTGCATAAGTCTATGCTTCATTTCAATTAATGTGGTCTATGTTGGATCGCTAATGTAGACCAACACCAATTTAAAAGAATGAAAAAAGCAAGATGCTTTTGTATTTAGGCTGTGCATGATATATATATAAAAAAGATGCACAGACAAAATGATCCAAGATCATCATAATGATATATAACATTATATCTTTTATTGGAGATCTCAAATTCCATACTTCACAACTCTGGGAATTCAAATCTGCGATGTCATGATTCATGCACGAAACTCAACATTACCAAATGGAGTTAAATCCGTACTGGTAATCATTTGGACTTTTAACTAGTGTGACATATTCCCCCTTCGAGAGCTAGCCAATTATTGGCGTGCAGTGGGAGGGGCTTTGCTGCAAAGCTAGATGGACTCTGCTATAATGTTATAAGTCATAAGTCAAGCATGAGGCTGCAGTAATGCTAGCAATACTATACATATTACGTACTTATGCATAAGAGGTAAGCCAGTGCTAGTGACATCACGCCTCTCTCTCGAAATCCTTGGATATATTTGAGGTTACATACTACTATAGTAGATTCACATCAGCCGTGCATCTGATGTCTAGGCCTGTCCCTTACAACGTTCCTGATTGGCTGTTGATAAGCCAGTCACAGGGCTGGAAACACAGCTCACTCGAGAGTTCACATAGGCAGGATGTATGTTCCGACCTCTCAAAAATTATAACTTTTATTACACCTCAGTTTTACCTGCAGAAAAGGAGTATTTCCAAATTGGATCACTAAATGTCTTCAAGCCAATGATATAAGAATTATGTACTTCAGAAACTTAGTACTAAAATATTTATAGTGAAATATTTCTGGTGATAGAAGTTCACTCTCGACATGGTGAGGTGCGTCAGTATTTCATTCCACTGCTAACTGTCAATTGGTTCTTCCCCACAGGTGTAGAAGCTTACCATTCAGGTGAGCTTCCTATTCAAGAGCTGGAACTTTGAAACTTGGACACCGAATATTTTGTGTCTAACTTGATATCTCATAAACCTGAGTCATTTAACTTGATGATATGTCATAAACCTTAGTCATTTAATTTTAAATGTTCTAGATGAGCGTTCTTGAGCAAGTAATGGTTATTTAAATATTGTGCCCTTGTGTTCTTTTTTGTTACTTATTGAACCTTATTGAGTTTTATTGAGTTTTGTTTCAATTGTTTAATAAAGAAGTATTTTCTGGGCTTAACCTGTGTCGCCCTGTGAAATGGTTCCTTGGATACTATTTCTTAGGAATAAATATTGCTATTCATCCTAGAGAAAAAAGAAACAATATAATGCCAAGATAAATGGCTCGCTCACCTCTAATAGAAGTGTCGGTATAGTAAGGAGCGAGTGGAATCACTACCAGAGGTCCCTTGCCATTTAGCTTCTTCCTTCGACAAAACCCAGAACTACGGAGGAGCCGTGCTACAGCTCCCGGTCTACTACTACCGTGAGCGCCTCCGACGCCTGAGACGTCATTCCTTCGATAGCACGCGTTACCACCACCACGTTAAATTTTTTCTGTGCTGTGTATTCGCTTTTTTGGATTTATCATTTATTTCAAGATGTCTTCAGCTTCTGCTTCTAAGTTAAGTACTGTTTGGGGTTACTGATCTCATTTTATGATGATCTTCGTGTTTTTTATATACTCGGAGCCTTATCGGCCGGTATGCCCCTCGACCGCATGTCGGTACGGGTTCTCTCTTTCGGTCTTCCATACCGTTAGGGATTTCCCTTCTCACAGTACTTTAGATATGGTTACTTACACATAGTCTCTATATATCTTTTATGCAGTTAGCCTATTAGTTAGGCCTCCACGGGGCATGCTCCGACCGCATGTTTCGGACCTTAGCCTAGCTATGCCTTACGTTGTTAGGAGTTTTTATCAGTCATGGTTTTGAGAGTCATATCATCTTATTATTGATGTTCCCTCTTAACTTCTCTAGTTCCTGATTACCATTTAATCTTAATAGTAGGTATTTGGTTGGGCTAACATACACCATGCTTCGGTATGGTGATTAGCTTATCCAGTTATCACTGTTTTTACCGTTAGGTTAGGCTTTCATACTCCAATTGTCGATTGGTGATTAGCCTGCCCCCCGTTTTCTTGAACTAGAGGTTAGATTAGGCTAACATACCCCTTTCTTCGGATCGGCGATTAGCCTTTTCTTCTGATTGCTTAGCTTCGTGTTCCCCGTGTTAGCCTAGCTTTAAGATATCGCTTTAATTTATTATTTGTTTGATTTAATTTATTATAAGTAATCCTATATATATCAGTGATATTGATGTTGTTCCGACGGTTCTTCCCCACCTCGTGTTTATCACCTGGCTGGGAAGACCACTGGTCGATCGCGGTGAGCCACCCGGTTACGGGGTCCCCCACCCGTCCCCCCATTTCCCCCTCCATACATTGCCATCTACGTCGATGGGTGATGACTCGTTTCTCACAGCTAGCGTCCGAGTCTGCATGAGAGGGGGTGACTCACGGGGCGGGTGGGGAGCTCCCCCCTACTGGTGTTCTCACTCGTCATGTGTCTCGGGGGCTCGGGACCTCCTCCCCCTACTTCTCCGTCCTTAACTGGCCGCTCAGGGGGACGGCTCCCCTACCCCACGTACTTCCCTACCCTTTCCCCCCCAGTTCAGTCCGGCAGGTGTCTATCCGCCTCTACCGAACATAGAGAGGGGGGAGGGAACCACTGGGTGCCTATCCACTTAGGATAGTTCACACGAGCACTTACTGATATTATGGGGTTTTTTCTTTTAATTTATTTTTAGTACCTTTGCGTTACTCCGGGGTTTTTTTTATTTCCGCCTCTTGCACTATCCCTTGCTTCGTTAGAAGTTTGACATTGCTCACTCAATTTTATTAACTCCGGGCCATACGGAGAACTCCGAGCCCTACGGAGTTTATTTTAACCATATAACAAGTGAGCTTAGGCGGAGGCGGAGACCTTCCCCCCTCGTAACTTTTCTACGCATACGGAGCGAGCTTTAGAGCTTACTCCGGCATTCTTTTGCATGCCACTTATACGTAGAACTCTATCCGTTGGTCCTACTCCGGCACCCACGGATATTTTGCATATTATACCACCAGAGGTTGTCATTGGTACTCATGTATCCTTTGACTTACAGATGTTGTACTGCCAGGAGATTGGGTGCAATGCCATCCTCCAGGACCCGTGCGGCCATATAGTATGCCGCTCTCATGCAGGATGTGCAGTGAAAGTGGATGATTTTATAGTTTGGCACCACGAAGCCTGCCAAACCTGCTACTTGCTAGTAGGCGATGCCTCACTAGTAGTAAGTTTTCTTAGCACTTTCTTCATTCATTCATCACCTGGAATACTTGTTATTATTATATACCTTTCACATACGAGACACATATTCATATACAGTAAGTCCTCGGGTTACGCTGGTCTCGACTTACGATGTTTCGTGGTTACGAACGCGCCCCCATAAAAATATAAAAAAATAATAGTTTTGCGTCGTTCCGTCTTACGCGGTTTAGCGTCGTAAGCAACGTAAACAAACGCGAACTAGTTCCAGGCGCACGGCGGAAGAATACGCTTTGTGGGGGAGAGGACGGCGTCGCTTCGCTACGCTCAGTCCTCGTCCATACGCCATTTTGGTTGTTTACACTGCCTCTCTCTCCCTCGTGTTGTATCGTTTTTGTAACTTTTTGCTCTTTGTTATGGCTCCCAAGCGCAAGGCGGACTCTTCTGATGGTAGTGCATCGAAGAAAAGAAAGGCCATCACCATGGAAATTAAAGTGGACATTATAAAGCGATCCGAGAAGGGAGAAACGCCAACAAACATTGGCCGCTCGCTTGGCCTTAGCCGTTCGACCGTTGCTACCATTATCAAAGATAAAGAGCGCATCGTTGAACATGTGAAAGGATCTGCTCCTATGAAAGCGACAGTGATAACTAAGCAGCGTAGTGGTCTAATAATTGAAATGGAAAGGTTATTGGTGCTTTGGTTGGAAGAACAAAATCAACGGCGTATCCCAGTCAGCCTTATGGTGATTCAGGAGAAGGCGAAAAGATTGTTTGAAGCGTTGAAAAAAGAAAAGGGGGAGGGAAGTGAAAGTGAAGAGTTTGTGGCTAGTAGGGGGTTGGTTTATTGCGATTTAAGGCTCGGGCCAATTACCATAACCTTAAATTGCAAGTGAAGCTGCTAGTGGGGATGAGAAAGCAGCGAGTGAATTTCCTAAAGCGTTGTCTGAGATAATTAAGGAGGGGGGTTATTCTGCTCAGCAAGTGTTTAACGTAGACGAGACAGGTTTGTTTTGGAAGCGTATGCCTAACCGCACTTACATCGCCAAGGAGGAGAAGTCAGCACCCGGTCATAAAGCCAGCAAGGAGAGGCTAACTTTACTTCTTGGGGGGTAATGCTGCTGGCGACTTCAAACTGAAGCCCTTGTTGGTGTATCAGGCTGAAAATCCAAGGGCACTCAAGGGCATTTGGAAGGGTCACTACCAGTAATTTGGAAGTCCAACAAGAAGGCATGGGTGACACTTGCAGTGTTGAGGACTGGTTCATAAACCATTTTGTGCCAAGTGGTGGAGCGGTATTGCGCCTCCAAGGGTATCCCCTTTAAGGTGTTGCTAGTGCTGGACAATGCCCCTGGACACCCTGCCTCCCAGCTGGGAGACTTCAACCCTAATGTCAAGGTGGTTTACCTTCCACCTAATACCACGGCCCTTTTACAGCCTATGGACCAAGGAGTGATTGCTTCGTTCAAGGCCTACTACCTACGAAGGACAATTGCTATGGCTTTACAGGCAACTGAAACCAAGAAGGACTTGACTCTGAAGGACTTTTGGAAATCCTACAACATCCTTGATGCTGTAAAGAACATTGCTAATTCCTGGGAGGAGGTTAAGCAAACAAACATGAATGGTGTCTGGAAGAAAATTTGTCCTCAATTTGTGAATGATTTCCATGGGTTTGAGGACACAGTTCAGCTAGTTGTCAAGAACGTTGTTGCCCTGAGTAAGGAAATCAATTTGGAGATGGAGGTTGATGATGTTACAGAGCTGCTGGAGTCTCATGGCGAGGAGTTATCTGCTGAGGACCTGATACAAACTGGAGAAGCGATAATAGAGGAAGAAGAAGAAGCACCCACCCCAGAGCCTAAGGCTTTCACAAGGCAGGACTTGATAAGAGGTTTTGCACAGTTGCAGCAAGCGTTGTCAACTTTTGAGGCTCAGGATCCCAACTTGGACAGGTTCACTAGGGTTTCCAGAGGCGTCATGGATTTGATGCAGGGGTTGTTTCACAAGGAGATCTTGGATGAAAAGAGGTCGCTCTCTGTTCAGACTAACCTGGAGCAGTATTTTAAGAAGGTAGAGAGGCCTGCAGAAGATCCTGTACCCTCTACTCAGCTGCCTCTGCTAATCCAGCACCTTCTGAATGTTCTGCTAACCCAGACTCACCTGCCCCAGTATCTCCAGCACCTTCTGTAGGTTCTGCCTCACCTAAAGACTCACCTGCCCCAACATCTGCCTCACCTCAAGAATCACCTGCCTCAGCATCTTCAGTACTAGAATGTTCTGCTCAACTCTAGAATCATTTGCCTCACCTCAAGAATCATCTGCCTCAGCATCTCCAGCAACTTCTGGAGGTTCTTTTCTCTTCACTAACCTCCCCCAGTCTCTCCAGCACCGCAGCTTCCTCTCCAGTGTGCAAGCCAATCAAACTAATAAAGGTAAGGAATTGTTCTCTCGTGTTATTGATAGGTATTTACATTAAATCATGTGGTATTTTTCAATGTTCCGACTACGCTGAAATTCGTGTTACGATGCATCGTAAGAACGGATCAACGTCGTAACTCGAGGACCCCCGTAGTCTCATCACAAACGACTTTCCTCCCCTATCCTCTCCCTAACTCTAGACCTTTCTTACAGGGTTCTGACGAAGAGAAGAAGAAGGCTTTGTCTACTCTCAAAGCATGGGTAGGGGGTTTTGGCCGGAATTCGAAGGGCCGCCCCTACATTCTTACCCAGGACATGGCGGACCTAGTATTCCCCGGAGCCAAGAAAGGATCAGTGGTGGACCCGATAGCGGCCGCCCCTTTGCTGGCCGACCTCCAGGTCATGAGGCTCTTGTATACCAACAAGAGCCGTTGTTTAAAGTTTTGGCTAAGGGTCTGCTGCACACCATGCAGTGTGACCTTTACGACTTCCTCATAGCCAGGAGGAATTGTAGGAAGCACGTTCTGGCGGAAGCTACTATCCGCCATGAACCTAACAAACTGATTGCTTCCTCAATTTGGGGAACGGACCTCTTCCCAGCACCAGTGGTAGCAGAAGTCCTTCATGAGGCTTCAAAGGTCAATCAGTGCCTCAGAGTCAGATGGGGACTCGTAGCAAAGCGGAGGCAGGAATCTTCTGGTCCTAACCAAAGGATCAAGAAGAAACCAAGAAAGTTCTCTCCCTTCCAGCCTTCTCAGCAGACGTTGGTTCAGGCAGTCCCAGCATCACAAGGGCAACCATCGTCGAAGGGTCAGCAACAATACCTTGTCCTGACCCCTCAGTCTCAGCAATCCCAACCCTCTACTTCCTTTGCTGTCTCGCCAGCCTATAACTCCAACTATGAAAGCCAGAACTTTCAGGCTTTCAATAGGTTTGCGAGAGGTAGCAGAGCAAGAGGTGCCTCTCGATTCAGAGGGTCCGGCAGAGCTACAAACAGAGGAAGAGGTTTCCGAGGAGCAAGAGGCGGCCGCCCCTCGGCAAACCAGCAGTGAGAATCCCAAGGTAGGAGGGAGGCTGTACCTCTTCCGCCAGCGGTGGGGGTTCAGCCCTTGGGCTCAAAGTATAGTGACAAAAGGCCTAGGTTGGAGTTGGCTAGAGGGCCCTCCTCCAACCAACAGATTCTATCAAGCACCAACAACGGAATTGGTAGAGTATACCCAAGACCTCCTTCTCAAAGGAGTAGTCTCAAGAGTCAACAATTTAAAATTTCAAGGGCGCTTGTTCAGCGTGCCAAAGAAAGACTCGGAAAACCGAAGAATCATCTTAGACTTGTCCCATCTGAACTTATACATTCATTGCGACAAGTTCAGGATGCTGACCGTTTCACAGATACGGACCTTACTTCCCCGTGGGGCCGTCACAACCTCTATAGATCTTACAGATGCCTACTATCATGTTCCCATAGCCAGACACTTCCGTCCGTTCCTAGGCTTCAAACTAGGCAACAGATCCTACTCCTTCAAAGTAATGCCATTCGGGCTCAACATAGCCCCCAGGATCTTCACCAAATTGGCGGAAGCAGTAGTGCAAGAGCTAAGGAAACAAGGAATAATGTTAGTGGCTTATCTGGACGATTGGCTTATTTGGGCAAAGAACCCCAAAGAATGCAAGGAAGCAACGGTCAAAGTGATCAAATTCCTGGAACATTTAGGTTTCCAAATAAACAAAACCAAGTCCAGACTAACACCGGAATCTCGATTCCAGTGGTTAGGCCTTCAGTGGGACTTGCAATCGCGCACACTATCAATTCCGTCGTTGAAAAGGAAAGAAATTGCAAGAGCTACAAAACAATTTCTCAAACAACAACAAACATCCCGGAGGTGCCAGGAGAGGATCCTGGGCTCACTCCAGTTTGCATCAGTCACAGACGTTCTGCTCAGAGCCAAACTCAAAGATATAAACAGAGTATGGCGCTCAAGAGCGAATTGCAGATCACGGGACAAACTAGCCTCTATTCCAGCGATCTTACGGAAACGTCTCTGCCCCTGGACGGAGACAAAGAGTCTTTCAAAAGCAATTCCTCTACAGTTTCCCCCTCCATTATTAGTGATCCACACAGACGCCTCACTAACAGGGTGGGGAGGATACTCCCAGCACGAAAAAGTTCAAGGAACTTGGTCGTTAACATTCCGCCAGCTACATATCAATGTACTGGAGGCCATGGCAGTATTTCTCACACTGAAACGACTCCGTCCGCCCAAGAACTCACATTTCAAACTAGTTCTGGACAGTGCAGGTAGTAGATAAACACTGCATCAACAGGGGCGGATCCAAGTCAAGCCACTTGAACCATGTCATGATAGCCATCTTCTCTCTGGCAAACAAAAACAAATGGCACCTGTCAGCCACTCACCTGGCAGGAGTCAAGAACGTAGTAGCAGCCGCTCTATCTCGCTCCGCTCCGTTGGAATCGGAGTGGACACTGGACAGGAGTTCATTCAATTGGATCAGTCTACAAGTCCCCGGACTCCAAGTAGACCTCTTCGCCACGGAGTCTTAACCACAAACTCCCTTGTTACGTCGGCACCCAAACCAGTCGATCCTCTATGCATACGCTACGGATGCAATGATCCTCGATTGGAACAAATGGAAGAGTATTTACCTCTTCCCTCCGGTGAACCTTCTCATGAAAGTTTTAGACAAACTCAGGACATTCAAAGGCCAAGTAGCTCTAGTAGCTCACAACTGGCCCAAGAGCAATTGGTTCCCTCTACTCCTAGAGTTGAGACTCCGACCACTACGGATTCCCAACCCCAAACTAACCCAGTTAGTGCAAACTCAGACTGTGTCCGCTTCCTCAAGAATTCAGAAAACCCTAACTTTATAGATTTTCTGAAATTCGCAGCTATGAGGAATGCAGAAATTGATCCCCAGAATATCTCATTGCTTGGAATCAGATATAAAGAGAATCTACTCTCGGCAATATGATTCATCTGTCAAGAAACTAGCAGAGTTCCTTAGGATGTCAAATTCTCAAGTCATGACAACGAACCTAGCCATAACTTTCTTCAGATCATTGTTTGAGAAAGGTTTAGCAGCAAGCACTATCGCTACGACCAAATCAGCTCTTAAAAAGATCTTCCAATTTGGTTTTAGCGTAGACCTTACGGATTCGTACTTTACGTCCATACCAAAAGCTTGTGCTAGATTAAGACCATCAACGAGACCTAAAACAGTCTCTTGGTTCCTAAATGATGTCCTCAAACTGGCCTCGGACATTAACAATGACTCTTGCAATTATATATCCCTCCCGAGGAAAACCCTATTTTTATTAAGTTTAGCCTCTGGAGCTAGAATATCAGAACTGTCAGCCTTATCAAGGGAACCAGGCCACATTGATTTCCTCCCCTCAGGGGAAGTCCTCTTATCCCCAGATCGCCATTTTCTAGCCAAAAATGAAGATCCACAGGACAGATGGTCCTCGTGGAAAATCCTACCACTACCTCAAGACATTTCCCTTTGTCCTGTCAACTCATTAAGAGCCTACCTAAGTAGAACAACTCTGAAATCTTCAGGCCCGTTGTTCATTAGGAAGGAAGGTGGTACATTATCCCTAAAAGGGATCAGGCAACAAATTTTATACTTCGTTAAACAGGCCAACCCAGAGTCCTTTCCTCGGGCCCACGATGTTAGGGCGGTGGTCACATCTATTAATTATTTCCAACACATGAATTTTGACGATCTTAAGAAATATACAGGCTGGAAATCTCCGACAGTTTTCAAACGGCACTACCTAAAACCCTTAGAAGCCCTCAAATTTCCAGCAGTGGCAGCTGGAAACACAGTTTCTCCTGATTTTTAAAAGTTTTTCCTATAACTTCTTGTAGCCTTCCCTTCTACCTGCCCCATTGCACCCTTACTTAGTTTAGTCGCCTCTATGTTTTGGGTTACCTTGAGTTTTGCTATTGTTCATCATTCTAGATGGATTCAGTTCCATTCTTTTGTATATATCAACTTATATCCTGTCTTTGCCTAACCTGTATATTTATTGCTTGTTGTTAGGCTAACTAGTTTTAAGTTATAACCCATGTTTTAGGGCTTATACTTTCCCATTTTGTAAGACTGTAATTTTAGTTGATCATTATACTATTAACCTTACAAGTGTTTAACTTTACCTTCTTATTTTATCTGTACTGTCCCTCAAGCTTGGTGTTTTAGCATTCTCTGGTACTATTTCACAGGGCGACACAGGTTAAGCCCAGAAAAGGGATTTTGACAAAGGAAAAATCTATTTCTGGGCAACGACCTGTGTCGCCCTGTGAAACCCCACCCTGTAGTTAGATGGTCCTCACCCAGCTTACCCCAAGCTTGGAGGCTATCTTCAGGAATGACGTCTCAGGCGTCGGAGGCGCTCACGGTAGTAGTAGACCGGGAGCTGTAGCACGGCTCCTCCGTAGTTCGGGGTTTTGTCGAAGGAAGAAGCTAAATGGCAAGGGACCTCTGGTAGTGATTCCACTCGCTCCTTACTATACCGACACTTCTATTGGAGGTGAGCGAGCCATTTATCTTGGCATTATATTGTTTCTTTTTTCTCTAGGATGAATAGCAATATTTATTCCTAAGAAATAGTATCCAAGGAACCATTTCACAGGGCGACACAGGTCGTTGCCCAGAAATAGATTTTTCCTTCGTCAAAATCCCTTTTTTACAGAAGGATTTCACTTGTACAATAACACACTCCTTGTTTTAAAATAAGTCCTTTAATTTATTTTTTTGTTGAGAGAAAATAAATTACTTTTCCAATCTGGTTTTCATGGCTTTATGCAAAGTAACAGACCTTATTTTACCTAAACAACCATTTAGGATCATACCGAAAATCTTAGGGGACTCTTGGGCCAGTTTAATCCTGAAATCTAACCCAATATATTGGGGCTCTTCAAGCTGGTGCCCAGAAAACTGAAGAATGTGACAAGTATGCTGTGACCAGAAGAACCTGCAGGAACTAGGCAACAGTACTATACAGCATCTTGTTACTTCATTTGGTGCCCAGACCTGGGACCCCTTAAGTGTTCGAATCTCATATGCACTAAGGGGGACGAATCCAGGAAAGAATGGAGTCCCAAGAGTCCACAGACCCTGTTGCGAATATGAGCCAGGAGGAATTGCTAACAGAGCTATCAGAACGTGATGAGACAATTGTACTCCTCCAAGAAAGGCTCCTCCCATTAGAAGAGAAACTTCAAGCTCTGAAGTGGGAGCGTTCCCTGAAGAGTAGTGCTGCCTGTGTCACCCATATGGCACAGTGCATGACAAATACTACCTTGACATGGAGTCAACCTGTGTTTATGGTGGCAACGGACACCTCCAGTACCTGATTCTTAGGTGAGGGATTGAGGTCCCATCATGATAGTCCTGCTTGTCTCTCTGACCCCCCTGGAATGGATGGTAGTTCCACAGCCGACAAGGATTCCCTCTACCTATACACCAGTAGAGGTTTCTTCTAGTGTCCAGAGTAGAAGACACGTCCCTCTGCAAGATACTTCACCAGAACCTTCTCAGTCCTCCTCCTCTTCATCTGAATCTGAGGTATCGAATACTGTACCAGTAAATACCATGGAGATTGGTCAGTTTGTTCAGGCGTTGGACAGGAAGGGATGTCCCAGACCAGCAGTTTACAACTGGGATTCTGGACACACTTTCTCCCGTTTCCTCACCTCCTTTGAAACAAATTGTTCAGCCCGGTACTCCCAGGGCAGTACACACTTATGGACAGCTGAGCTTGGCAGGTATTTGGAGGGGAAAATTCGTTCAGTATTCGATGCAGTAGGAGGAACAGAGGTAGACTACCATGAGATGAAGAAGGAGCTCAAGGTCTGGCACAGTAGGGCGAAAGAGCAGATCGGAACCAGACGGAAGGCTCAGTTCATGGAGGCCCGACTGAAGGAAGGCAAGTCCCTGTCAATATTTGCTACTTGCCTTGAGCATTTGTACCAGGTTGCTCACCCTAACCAGCCGTTAGTTGGGGCAGAGCTTAAGAGACAGCTGCCTAAGTCCATACCTTTAAATGCTAAGGAGCAGCTACTGACCACCTCTGGCCGGAAGAACACATGGCAGGATGTGTTAGACCTCTTGGAAGTTCAGGACTGTACCAGGAAGGAGTGCCGAACGAGGCCTGAAGAATTCATCCATTCTAAGGTGGGTCAGTCCTGGCAAGGTGCTAGCCCTGTTCGTGTTGCTTTAACAGCCCAACGATTCCCTCGTCCTCCCAGTGCACCACGACAACCTAGACTTTCTTGGAGCCCATATAGGTCCCCACCTGCTGGAGAATTCCGGCAATGTCAGCAGTGTGCCTGGTGTAAGCGACCTTGACACCATTTTGAAAACTGTCGTTGTCGGCTCAATCTTTGTCTAAGGTGTGGGTCAGATAGCCATCTGTTGGCTCTCTGTCCAAAAGTGCCTCCTGTAACAAGGACACCAGTAAGAAAGCATCTAAAGTCTGTAAAAACCCCTACTAAGACTTGTGTGATATCTCATGCTCCCACAGCCAGGCAGCATCTTGTATCACCTGCTCGGTCGTCATCCCAGAAAACATCTCAACAGAGGGAGAACACAACTAAAACAGTGAGACCAAAAGACCGGAAACAACGCTTGGTTTCGATAGCAGCAGCTACAGGGTCTGACAGCAGTGAGAGTGAGCAGGAATATCAGAACCCAGCTGCTCATTCAAGAAGAAGAAAGTCCCGGAGGAACAAGAAGGGAAGCTGTGAGACACGGACTGTCTATAGCACCAGTTCAAGGTCCTCAAGAACTGATAATGAAAATGAGGGGTTAAACCTCAGATCTCTAATGTAGATGTTGGGGTTACGTTAGAGGATTTCTCAGGTGGTGAAGACTGTGTTAGCCCACCGATAACTTCAGTAGCCGGTAGTGCTGAAGCAACCCCGCACATGCTCCAAGCAGTCACATCGGAGCAAACAGACTTTCCTGTAGTACAGGAACCTGGAGTGGTTTTCCGTACCCTTCGGAGGGTGAACCTAGCTCAGCTTGATCCTGCCAATCTAATGGTGGTCCCTGGTGCTGTCGCTGACAACCGGATTTTTTATGCTTTGTTGGATTCAGGAGCAGAGGTCAACCTTGTGTGTCTGAAACTGTGGTAGCAGACTTAGACCTGGAAGTCTTACCTACCACAGTGGTACTCAAGGTCTAGTAACTCAGGACAAAGGACGTTAGGTACTGTTGAGCTTACCCTCAAGGTGCATGGGATGAGGTTTTTGCCAATCTTGAAAATGAAGCATGCTGTGATTTTTAAAAAAAAACATTTTTTCCGCTTCAACGCTCACTTGCGAACGCCGCTGGCATACGGTAGACAATTTTTAAAATACCACTTCGGCATTTAAGGGTTAATAAAGTGACGGTACCTGAAAAGTTCCCAATGCCTAATATGGAAGACTGTTTTTAGCCTTCATGGGGTAAAGTATTTTACCACCATTGACTTAGTACGAGGCTATTATCAGCTCCCAATTTCAGAGGATAGCAAGGTATACACTGCATTCTCTACTGCCTATGGTCACTGGCAGTTCAAGTGGCTGTCCTTTGGACTAAAAAATGGTCCAGCTGTTTTCCAGCGTGAAATGCAGCGTATCCTACAAGAATTCCCAAAAGCCAAAGTAATTGTTTATATCGATGATATCCTTATTTTTGGAACCTCCTTCAAGGAGCACCTTGAACTAGTTGATTGTGTCCTGACAACCTTACAGAATCATGGGCTGAAGATTAACCTTCAGAAGTGTTTCATGGGTTCAGTCTGAAGTACAGTATCTGGGACACCTAGTGGGCCGTTCTGGTATGAAGAAGCTGTCTGATTATTTCAAGAAGGTGGAATCCTTCCCAAGCCCATTACGGTGCGGCAATTGCGAAGCTTCCTGGGCCTAGTGAACATTCAGAGGAAGTATGTACCCATGTGTTATGTGGTTGCTAAACCATTATCTTGCCTTACTGGAGGCCGTAAGAGACTTGGGTCCAGGAAGTTGACTTGGACACCTGAGATGGATTGTGCCTTTAATTGCCTGAAGGAGCTAATTAAGCAAGAAATTGCCCTGTCATACCCTGACTACTCTCCTGAAGCTAAGCCCCTTGAACTATACGTGGATGCATCTGGTGAGGGGGCTGGAGCCTGTTTGTGTCAGGAGCAGAATGGATCATGGGTTGCAATCGCCTATGACTCAATGTCCTTCCTTAATTGTGAGACCTGTTACTCCACTATTGAGCGTGAGCTAGCTGCTCTTAGGTGGGTGTCAAGACATTCAGGTCATTTTTATATGGCCAGTTCTTTGTAATTTATTCAGATCATCGTCCACTTGTTTATCTCCAGGACATGAAGATGGTAGATAGTCGATTAGCTAGGACACTGGATGAACTGTCAGAGTTCAATTTCATTGTTAAGTATTGTCCTGGTGACCTGAACTCTGCAGCTGACTATTTATCCCGACTTCCTGGTACCACAAGTTCTCATGACCCTAGCCCAAATATGACACTACTTCCTGCTTGCCTGAAAGTATACACCAAAGTCAGTGGTGGTCCACATTCTATGACCGAATCTCTTGAAATTGCACTGGAACTGTTGTATGAGGAACAAGGCTTGCCGGATAATTCCTTGCTGAAGGGAGAAAAGCTTCTTGAAGCGTTGGTGCAACAATTCCTTGAAGACGCAGATCGTCTAGGTTTCAAACTCAACAAGGCCAGAATTATTATTAGCATTTTCCAAAATATTCAGCCTGGAAATTTGGCTTCATTTTGGACCGAGTCATCTTGTGGTATATTGCGATCCCTCGGTCAAGGATCCCCTTAGGATTCATCTTCAGTGTCTATCTGGAATACATTTTAAACCAGCCATTGAACGAAAGAAGTTTGACCGCCCTACTACTGTAATTGAAGGATGTAAGGTGAGAAGTTCAAAACCTGAAGATGGACCCAAAGTTTTCACTGCTGAAGAGGTTGAAATGTATCCTGAGTGCCCTGAAGTGCTGTATGCCAGTGAAACTGTTCCTTTGGTGTCTTACTGTCAACATAATACCTGTCATCCTGCAGTAGGTATTGTGACCCTGGGAAGTATTCATTGTTGTGCTCTTGTAGACACAGGAGCTCAAGTACACCTGGTGAATGAGTCTGTGCTTACTGAGGCTAATATTTCATATGACACTTCAACTATTGATGTAGTTGAGGGGTTCACTGGACAGAATAGTAGAGTTCTGGGAACAGTCCAACTAGCTTTGGAAGGATCAAGCGAGCAAAGGTTACCACTTTTCCCCTTTGCTGTTGTCTCAGCTGGGGATATGGATTTTTGTGTTATCCTTGGCAAGAATTTGCTGACCAAAGCTAACTTGAAATTAGATGCTCTAAATGGACAACTGTGTTCTGATCTCACATGCAATCTGTCACATCAACCAGTTCTGTCATGATGGTGACAAACTCGACACTGGATGGTAATCATCATCCTGACTTTTATGGTAACGCCCTTATTTCCCATGATGAGTTGAGAGAAATACAGAGTGAACACCGTCAACTCCAGGCCATTAAAAGGATGGTGCACTCCAGAGTACCTGCCTCTCAACTGCCTCGCTCCTGGAAGAGATTGAAGAGCAAGTGGTCGGAATTTAGGGTATATCAAGATCTCCTGTTCAAGAAATTGAGCGATGGTCACTTGGTTCCAGTTATATCGTTTAAGGTTCTAATAGACTTGGTAGCCGAGACGCATTTACAGAATGCTCACTTGGGAATAGGCAAAATGACGTCCATGCTAAGGAGGTTAGTTTGGCACCACTCCCTGACGAAAGTCATTAGGGATTTGTGCTGCACTTGTAAAGAGTGCCAGATGTGTAAGGTGTCAAGGGAAGTAGTTATTCCTCCAACCCTTCGCATCTCCACCTCGACTCCATTCGAGTTGGTTGCTATGGACCTCATCAGCCTTCCAACTTCATCTACTGGTTACATTGGTTGCCTCATGATAGTCGACCATTACTCCAAGTGGGTTACTGCAATCCCCATTTGGAATAAGCAAACTCGAACAGTCTGCCAGGCTATTGAAGAACGTGTTTTCCCGTCTATTCCTAGAGTGCCAGTCCGATTTCTGAAGGCTTGGTTGGAGCCACCATTCTATGTAAAGAGGCATTTCCAGTGGTACCCAAAATCATTCTGTTTTGCTGGAGAGTCCCAGCATATCCCAGGCTGTGATGGATACTCTTCAGTTTCTGTTCCTAGCGCTATTAATAATAATTATGACGATTCCAGCTCTTGTTCAGAGGATGATTCTTCAGAAGTGGTTGCTGCAGTTCTTGCAAGTCTGCTAAATAAAGCATCTACCATGACATACCAAAGAAAAATGCCTAAATCTATTTTAATACCTCCCAGGACATCTGAAAGGAGACTAGCTCTACATAGTTGGCAAGATACTCCTGAAATCCCGGATCTGACCATTCCTTTATCTCCTACCAGCTTGTCGACTACGACAGCTGACATACCTGATTCGTATGTAACTGTATTTCCTACAGTAGTACTTGAATTGTGGGAAGCAGAATCTGCAACTCTTGACATGACTAGTATCCTCACTCCTGAGCCAGTAGCAACCTCTTGTTTAGTCAAGCAGGGAAGTATTGCTCTTGCTGTCGAGGATCTGATCTCGATGCCTTTAATGTCTTAGTCAACTGTTGAAACCTTAGTAGACCCTAGTATCCAGGTCTCACCATTGTTAGAAGGGTCACCTCAGCCAGTTTTGACTTCGTCATTTAGGGCTGGAGAGTTAGATCAACCATTGGACACTTTGGATGTTTCTGATGTTTTGCTATCTAGTCAAGAAGAACATAAAGGTTCTATTACTCCTTGTGCTGACTTGGCTCAGTACCTAGAACCACACCTTCTAGTTTGTGATAGCTTTGTAGCTGATTTTTCTGGTTTTGAAACCCCAAGGAAGATATGACCCGGAAGCTAAAAGTACTTAAGCAAACATTAAAACCAGAACAACCGAAGCCTAGGTCATCTCGGATAGCTAGAAGACGCTTGAGTCTTTTTCCTGTTTTGCAGGAGCTCAGTGAGGCACGCTCTACCATTCAACAGAAAAGAGTAGAATCTCATGCTAGAGCTTTAACATTTAGGAGAAGAGTGGAAGGAAGTCCACCTACTACACGGTCTAGGGGACTCTTGGGCCAGTTTAATCCTGAAATCTAACCCAATATATTGGGGCCTCTTCAAGCTGGTGCCCAGAAAACTGAAGAATGTGACAAGTATGCTGTGACCAGAAGAACCTGCAGGAACTAGGCAACAGTACTTTACGGCATCTTGTTACTTCGCCGTTGCTGAATAACTGCTGGTTCCATGCAACATAAAAACACCATACAAAATAAATATAGTGAAATAAACATGAAATTCTTAATATAAAATATATTCTTTCACTCCTTACATGAGATCCCAGTGCATTCATCATTTATCATCTTGTGTTTCATGCAGTTTCGTAGCTTAAATTTAATGGAAGACAATGCTACCAAAAAAATTATAGGTAGGGCCTATCAATATGAAAATAACAAGCAAAAGATTAAGAATATTAATCTCTTTTATCTTAACCCTTAAACACCTATTGGACATATCATACGTCGACTAAAATTGTCTGTCGGGTGCTAATCGGACGTATGGTACGTCGACTAAAAAAGGTTTTTTAAATATTTGCGGAAAAATAGTTATAGGCCTAGTTTGCGAAGAATTTGAAATCATGCACCTTGAGGGGTGCTGGGAGTTCATGGATCAAGCTGTTGTTTTGTTTACAAGCATTACCCAGGCGTGCATGTGCGAATTTCTTTCTTCTTGCACTAAAAAGCACCAGCGACGCATCTCAGAAATTCTTTCGTCACTGTCGTAATTTTTGCACCATTTTATATTAGCTGTTACATAAAGTTTATATATGAAAATGTGCACAATTTCATGTTAAATACAACAAAAAGCAACCCATGGTTGTAGCTTTTATCAGTTTTGAAATATTTTCATATAAGTAACGATAAGTGCAATAATTTCAACCTTCAGTCAACTTTGACTCGACCGAAATGGTTGAAAAACGCAATTGTAAGCTAAAACTCTTACATTCTAGTAATATTTAATCATTTACCTTCATTTTGCAACAAATTGGAAGTGTCTAGCACAATATTTCTATTTATGGTGAATTTTTGAAAAAACTTTTTCCTTACGTCTGCGCGGTAACTCTGCCGAAAACCTCAGAAATTCTTTTGTTACTTTGTCGTAATGTTTGCACCATTTTGTATTAGCCGTTACATAAAGTTTTATATATGAAAATGTGTGCAGTTTCATGTAGAATACAACAAAAAACTACTCATGGTTGTAGCTTTTATCAGTTTTGAAATATTTCCATATAAGTCACGATAAATAGAAAAAATTCGACCTTCGGTCAACTTTAACTCAACGGAAATGGTAAAAAACTGCAATTGTAAGCTAAAACACTTACAGTCTAGTAATACTCAATCAATTACCTTCATTTTGCAACAAACAGGAAGTCTCTAGCACAATATTTCGATTTATGGTGAATTTTTGAAAAAAAACCTTTTCGTCCGTGCATTATGAATTCATGCATCATTTTGTGATAATATTTTCTCTGTGTTGCTTTGATCATTTTACAATTTGTTATATACCAAAATCATCGCAATTTAGTGTTACTATACAACGAAAAAAAATTAACTCATTAGCTTCAGCTGTTTTGCTCACAGCAAGATTTGTATACAATTATATATGAAATTTTTTTTTGCAGTCATATATACCAATATTTATGTATGATGATGATTTTTTTTTCATTTCTGATGGTTGCATACTAAACTTCAGGCAATGACAAAAAAAGGAGCCAAAAATTAACTCTTAATCTTAAAAACTAAGCATGCTGTGATTTTTTGAAAAAAAAATTTTCTACTTTGGCGCTAACTCCCGAATACTCCCGAATGCCGCCGGCATACGACAGACACTTTGGAAAATAGCGGCTCGGCGTTTAAGGGTTAATGTAGTCAGGTGTTGCTCATGTGATCACTTGATTACTTCTTCATCATGATCACAACCCCTCAATAGAAGAAGTCTTATGGGGTGAAAAAGAATGTTTAGACTTCATTATCATCACTATCATTATCATTATCACCATCACCCTTTCATATCCTGTAGTGGAAATCTGTATATAAAAAAATCTTTACTTAGATATTGATAACTTATGGAGGAAATTCATTTATTCCTTTGATTTTTCTTCCCTACATTCAGTCCTCCTGTATCCCTCTCATTATTCCTTTTTATTGTCTATAATTCATTTACCATTATAATCCTTAAATCATTGGCTTGAAGATGATGAAATTCGGAAACACTCTGCAGGTAAAACCGAGGTGTAATGAAAGTTTTAATTTTTGAAAGAGAGGTTGGAACATACATCCTGCCTATGTGAACTCTCGAGTGAGACTGAGTTTCTAGCCCTGTGATTGGCTTATCAACAGCCAATCAGGAGTGTCGTGCGGGACGGGCCCAGACATCAGATACATGGCTAATGTGAATCTTATAGTATGAGGAGCAGAGTATTGAACAAAGTTTGCCATTAGCTATTCTTTGTTAGATGATATATGAACACATTTGTTTCATTGTATGTGGGGACAGTAAGGTTGATGATGATATATGGTTGAAGCAACATGAATAAATTTAAGGATCAAGAGACTCAAAGTGGAAGAGATTTTATATCAGTTGAAGGGATTTAAAGTCAAGAAAAGGTCAGTAATATTGAAGGGATGGTTATGAAAATTGGGAAATGTTTTATCATATATTGTGTTCCATTTTATTAGAAATAGAAATGGTGAATTTTTCCTTAACTCCAATAGTAATGTTGGTGGAGTCAAGCTACCCTTGTGTTGTGTTAACTGGTTTTCTAAAGAGTGGAAAAGTTGCAGATTCATGACAAGATTAGTTTATTGAAAGTTTATAAGGATGAAGGGTTAAAGGGATAATATCAGTGTAGGAAATGAAAATGGATTTTGCATAATAATTTTCAGCCAGTGTTGTGGAATCTCCTCATTGATAAAAACCTGTATAACCATGGTTATTGACTTTGCAGTTATGTTTAATTACTATCTTATATTTTTTGGGAAATTGTTGGAAAATTGTTTATGTTCGTATGCTTTGCTTGTAATTTTCTTCAGTTGTAATTTAGCAGATGATTATTTTGCAGCCAGATTTGGAAGCAAAACTAGAAAAGTATGGTGGTTGTAAGGGTAATGAATGTAAGTAAATTTAACCTTTGTCATTGATCAAGAGAAATTAATTCATGAAAATGTTACATTTAAAGGCAGGAAGTAAAATTTTGTTTTATTTACAGCAAACAAGTGGTGCTGATCTTGCGTTACTAATGCTTGATGTATTAGAGAAATCAAAAACTAAAGCTACAGAACATCATATAACAAGAATAGCGAAGTGAGTATTGACCATTCTGTTTGAAGGAAACTATGAACTGTATTAATGCATGCAGATTAGATTAATCTTTATGTGTGCAGTAGTTTCAGTATTGTTTGGGAAATATTCTTTTGTAATGAGGGATACCTAATCCTCTAAGAGATTTAAAACCTTTTCATTCAGTTGTTGTCATGTAAGAAGAAAATAAGGAGAAACTTGTTCATGGCAAATGTATGTATGTAAATAGAGAAACTTGTGTTCACGGCAGATGTATGTATGTATGGAGTTTTACCATTATGAAGTGATTGATGTTTTGTAGTGAAGTGGACTTTTATCATATAATAATACAACTTCAACATGCTAGATGGTTTGTTTTGGTTGGTCAACATTGTGGCTTTATGTTCTTTATGGTATTGTTTTAACATAACTTTTTCTTTTTAAATTTTTTCTTCCTGATAATTTCATTTTTTCCTTTCGCCTAAGAGGTTGAAGGAAAGTTCAGTATGGAAGGTGTTATGTACCTTCCCCTGGGCTTCTAGATTTTCTAACAGTGGCTGCAATATTTGGCATGGATAAAGCTATGGGTTGCAACAGACATTCTTTAACTCAACAACAACCAGACAGACACATGCATAACAACTATACAGTATCGAAATCAATCATATCACTACAGACCATCAATAGACTCTGCCTGATCTCTGTCCTCTACGATTGCTCATCACAAACTGACTGACTGACTCGCCAACTGCGCCAGCAGACAACACGCACAATTGCCCAACAAGCAAGCCACTCGATAACTATCAATCCACCACTTTTGCTCTCGCTCTCTCTCTCTTTCTCTCTCAGTCCCCCGTTGGAAGAGTGGTTTTCGCGCTTGACTACCAATCCGGTGGTCTGAAGTTCGATTCTCGGCTCAGCCAGTGGGGAATCAGAGGAATTTATTTCTGGTATTCAGAAATTCATTTCTCGATATAATGTGGTTCGGATTCCACAATAAACTGTAGGTTCCGTTGCTAGGTAACCAATTGGTTCCTATCCACGTAAAAATATCTAATCCTTTGGGCCAGCCCTAGGAGAGCTGTTAATCAGCTCAGTGGTCTGGTAAAACTAAGATATACTTGACTCTCTCTCTCTCTCTCTCTCTCTCTCTCTCTCTCTCTCTCTCTCTCTCTCTCTCTCTCTCTCTCTCTCTCTCTCTCTCTCTCTCTCTCAGAAAACCACAGACACAAATACATACTACACAATCTTAACAGCAATACAAACGCAAAACACGACCTATCAACCATACAAAAATATTTAAACTCTTTAAATCACTCCTGACAATTGCAAACAACCCAACTATGCTTTCACTTACTCTCTCACAAGCATCCTTCAAGAACGTTGTCGAATACAACAACCAGATCTTTCCTCCATAAGGTATCAAGAACACATCCCCAGGACCATAGTTCTTGTGTTAGTCATGGTAAATAAAGGGTATTCAGGTCCTGTCAAGATACTGATTATGAACTATTACTTGCCACAATTATTTGGTAGGATTCCTATGTTCACACTCAAGTTGGACAGTCAAGAAATAACTTTCAGACATTTATAATCTTGGATAATCATAAAGTGCCTATCAGAGTTACAATGGAAAAATATTGGCACATCTGTTAGTTGGCTAAAGGTTTTCAACAAGGGCAACTTAGATGTGTTAAATATGTTTCATTCCTTCTGAATCAGTCATTGAGGAAATATCAGTTCTTGTATGGACCAAGCTTGAAGTGTATACCATGCAGCCCCCTATGAAGAAGGTAGTGACAAAATTTTGGATCATATCAAGATTAGCAAACCTTACTATTTTTCAAGACGGTATTATGCCACTTTGGTTTTATATATGTAGGCATGTATATTATATATAATATACAGTGCCCCCCCCCCCAGTTTTACACTTCACATTTCTGCAGTTCACTTTGTCGCGGATTGTTTTGGAACACATTCACTTTTCCAGGGGAACTTTCATTAATTTGTGGATTTTTTCTATTGACCATATCCCTAAAATTATTTGTTTGAGATAAATCTTACCTACTGTTAAATTTAGCTATATGTATCTCCCCGCCGATTAGGTGAGTCGGCATTCAAACAAAAAAATCGATTGGCTGCCTGGATGACTTTCTAGTTTACCTGTTCTCCACCAGGTGTGTTTCGAATGTTTTAGCTCTTGTCAGAATTCTCCTGGTCGCCATTGCGGCTAGGCGAATGTTGGTATTCTGGGAAGTTTGGCTTTTTACACCTATTTACGGTATTGTAGTTTCATTTTCCTAGGATATCTTCCACCGGAAGCAAACCAATAATATCAGGCTATGTAGGAATGTTTTTGGTGTAACCAGGATGGTGAAATTGGAAGTTGATCAACATTTCTTTGTATTGGCAAGGGTACAGATTGTGATCTTGGAACTACTAGATGTGAAGAATGTACGGAATTGTTCTGAGAAATTTATGCCTGAATATGTTAGATATAGGAAAGACTGGAAACTAATAGATTGTGAAAGTAATTAGTTAGGTCAAGACTTAAACCTGTCAGGCTATCCCTACTCAGACAAGGCATTTTAGTAGGCTAGTATTGACTTCCGTTGTAGCTCCGCTTTCTGCTCCCCATTCGGTTCAGGAAAAGCATAAAGAGAAGTTAGAACATTAACCTATTTTTAGTTCTAATACAAGTTGAACTGAGTTCGGAATCCCTCCATAGTGTGCACTCATTTTCGTGTTCCCTGTTAGAAGTAAGATGTTGGTGCCCTTGTCTGTACGTAGCTCAGGCCTAGGACTGCTCTGCGACAGTTGGTAGTGACCACTGCCAGGGAACTGGGTCGGTTCTCGGGACGATGGGATTTTGTGCCCTCCAATACCTACTACGCCCTTTTCATGGTCTGAATCTCGTTTAAAGCGTTCGCCAAAGGACCGTGAAAGCGTTCACATTAAGGACCATTTCAGTAAGCGTTAATGCTCGCTCCGTAAGTGCATTCTGTCATCTTCAACATCTAGTTTGAGGTGTTAGCATGCATAGGCTTAATAATATATGATATAGGTGTAGACATTTTATTGAGATGATAATGTATCCGTAGCAAGTTTTACACATTTAGATATGTTGACTGAGTCGACTGTTTATCTCTCTCATAGTTTGGTTATTCTAAATTCTTGTCTGCTAGCATATCCTGCTTCCTCTTTGGCTATTGGCAAATCTCTTACTACTGCCTCAATTAATGTTTCTCTTTCAAGTCTACATTGTCTGTAGTATCTAAAGTTCTCACCGAGTTAGATATTCTAGCTTCAGAGATTTCTAACTTAGTTTCGTATAGGAATGCTTTCAAGTATGTACGATTGCTTTTGGACGAGTCAGGAGCATCGTTGTAACTCCTCTCCCACCGTCTCCCATTTCTGGCACCTCATTCTCTCTTTCCCTCAGTTGACTCGTGCGGACTGTGGACATTGTTGACTCGTGTGAACGCAGTTGACTCGTGCGGACTTGGCCGAGTCCCGAGTCGCATAAACTGTCTTCCTCTCATTGAGTTGTGGTGGATTTGATACAGCACTCAACTGCTGTCACCTCTTATCGTCAAGTGTGGCTTTTGTTGCCAAGGGTTGGAGAGAAAGAGCAATCCTTTAGCTCTCTTGTACGTTGTCTTGTCTCTGCGACTGCTTAGAGAGGTGGAGACACCAACCCAGCAGGAGTTTTTAGCTTGGGAACAAGTAACTAAAACAAGTAACTCATTTCTGATGCTGCAGGACATGGCCTCATGCTTATGCTCACTCGGTTTGGAAAAAAGTTAGAACACTTTCGCTTCCTGTCTGATTATGCAGCTCGGTTTAAGGCAAAAAGGGATTATCTATTGGTAGTCTTGTTTTATACCTTTCGGGGATAAGTGCAGATTCAGGTTCTGGTATATGGACAGTTGCAACCTCCTAACATGCATGGAGAGACTTGGGACCAGTACTAGTTACATGGTGGAGACGGTGAAGGGCAGTTGTGATTCTTTTGGTTGTCCTCCACTGGTTTAATCTCCCTCTTAAAGCTTCCCTTGTCTTTAGCAGAAATTTTTCATAAGTCTTTTTGAGTAGGAGATTGTATATAGAGGGAATGATGGTCCAAGGGTAATTCTTTAGGATGAGTTCCATAAGTAATTTGAGATATTCTTGGATGTTTGGAGACTGAATAACAGTAAGTGTCTGCCCTTATACTTGTTTGTTTTCTAGCATGGTTTCAGTGCCTTTCCAAAGAATGGTCAGACTTGTGGTACACATGCAGAATGTATTCTACTTACCATACATCCACAGTCATGCAAGTTCCTTCAAGATGTTTTTACTAGAAGTTATTGCTGTTCTGTCCACTTTGTTTGGGTTAGTGTGCAGCCCTCTATAAGTTATGTCAGGGACTTGTTGCCCAGCCCATTGGTCGATGGTGTGACTTTAGGAGCAAGACACTTTTACTGAATCAGTGATTCAAGTTGGCCAACTCTGTCAATAGTATTCCAAAGGCCAAATACCTGTTGCTTCTTCTGGCCCAATTTCTATGCATTATATTGTTAATTCTTTATATCCCCATTCTTATCTAGTGATGTGGGGATGATACTAAATTATGCATGCTTGTCGGTCAAGATGAATTGGCATGTGGTACTTGAAGAATTTTAGACCTGAAGGAAACTTCCTATATGGTATAATGACCATTCATTAGGAAACATGGGCTCACAGGATATTTTCAGATAATCATGCTCAGTTAATGTACAGTTTCAGCGTAAGCATTACGACTTACAAATAACATTCATTAAATTTGTAAGTAATCCAGAACCAACTTTGGCTCCAGGGCTTTAGGAAAGACTGTAACCAGGAATTGTCCATTTTGTTCTTAAACCTCAGTCCAGGTTTTGGTCTTTTCCCTCTGTCATGCAACACAGAGTTTAACTAGTCTCATTACACTTTCATGCAACATAGAATGGTCAACACTACACCTGGTAAAACTGTTTAGATGTCAGGGCAGTGGAAAGACATCAGGATGCTTAGCAGGTTTATTCCTGGTCAGAAACAAAGTCTTGGTGGGAAGTTCGCTGCTTTGAGTGAAATGAAAAAACATATCGGTTTGATCATTCATTCTGTGGAAGGACAGTGTTTTAGCAATTGGGGATTCAGGAAGAACAACTGCCTACAAGGGCTTTTACATCTGTAAGTTTGGAACTTGGTGTAGATTTAAGGAGCACTCATTGAGCTTCCTAGCATGTAGATGAACAGGGACATCCGAATGATTACTACTACTTTGTTGGCCCTCAGGCTTAAGCAGTGGATGTTTCCTTAAATTTTGCCTAATTCAGACTCATAGACCTAACTCTTGTATCTACTCTGAATTCTATTGAGCAATTTCAAGTTCAAGAATTGCTTAGTCTCCTGTAGAGCCCTTGTAGCCTCAGGGCAAATAATTTTCAGAATTTCCAATGCTCTTGGTAGATGTCTCATTCTTCCGTTGAGAAGAAATCAACTCTACTACACAATTCCATACAGTTCCATTAATGTAGGCATCTCCTTAATCTGTGTGATACTGCCACATACATCCATGCAAGAAATGGAATGAAGGGTGACAAATTAAATCAGTAGATTCTTTAAAATCTTGTATAATGAAGATATACAAACACCAACGTGACAGCAGCGGGAAGCAGGTCCAAGCTTGTCACTACAATGACCACTGAACAGTGACTGATTATGCACACAGCAGGAAAAAAAGCAGTGTTGACACATCTGATTATACAATGTTGCCAAGATGCATAATGAAATAGTGGTCTTACAGTACGTGCAATGGGAAATTATAAATGGGAACTTAAATATTAATAAACATTACCTTAATATTATTTATCTAGCCCTAAATCCCCAAAAACCGCACCAAAATTTACCACATTGGCAACCCTGTTACCTCCTATTCTGTCAGCCAGTTGGCAACACTGCCATTGACAGTTACAAAACCTTCCCTTGAAAATCAGTTGTTAACGAGCGCCCATGTTGTTTACATCATGGCCGCTCTTTATAAATTTCCTAAACCTTTTTGTGCCTTTAAAGCTCTCATTAATTGTTAATGCGACTTTATGTTAATTACCACTCACGTATTACATCCACGAAATAGTGAATTAACTTTCATTTCTATTGTGGTATTTATATTATATTACGAATTTTTGCGTGACCCGGAATTACGTGGCCTGTCCAACATTCCAATGGATTGCCAAGATAATTCGATGCTTCCTTCTGACAGCAACATTAGGAATTGCCCGGCTTGTGGGACAAGGATGAGTAGCAGGGAGTATGAACCCCATGACATTTGTAGCTTTGGTCGTGGACAGGTTTGTGACTTGACTTCTCGTTATGACTTATGTAAGCCTTGGTCTGACGAAGACTTGACGACTTAGCCTATATGAAACATCAAAGAATCTTGCAGCGTAACAGATTGATTAAGGAGAAAAAGAAATCGGTAGCTAGACCTGTATCTAATGATTTCCTTGATTTGTGCGCTCATGGTTCTGGCTCTTCAATTTCGGTATCGTGTGATTCCGATTCCAAATTAATTGATGCTTTGCCACCTGTACAACCGGTAAATAGTGAAGTCGTTTCTGATGTTGGTTCAGAGGTTTTGGCGATGGAAACTAGTTGGAAACAAAAGTTTGAAAAATTACAACTTAGTTTAGATAGAGACATTTCAGCCAAGTTTAACAAGCTGTCAGAGAATTTTGAAGAAGCTTTTACTAGAATGTCTAACACTCTTTTTAGATTCATTTTCAGCTCCTCATCAGGTACGTGTCGACAGCACCATAGGTAACGGTGCGACAGATACCCCGGCTTGTGAACCCCTGGTGGCGAAGGCCTAGGGGGGATCCAGTCCGGGCAGGTGCCTGATGATTCTTAACCCAATGTGTCCCCTGTTAGTCCCTTAACAGTGCCAAAGAGCGCTTATTTAGGAGAAGGGAGGAGGGGTATTAGTGTTAGACCTAAGATAGCTAGTCGTCAGGATCTTACTTTAGGGGAAGTTTCTCAGTTAGGATCTGACGATGATGATGATGATGATGACGTGGATTCATGGGATATTGAAGTTTCTTTGAACGGCGGTCATGATGTCGAGTTCAAGAAACTTTTTTATTTAATTTTGAGTTTTCTTCCTCAGGCGAGGCCTAAAGAGCAGAAGCAGCCTCCGCCTCGGTATTACAGAAGGGATTTTTCTTGACGATCCTTCCCGGTCGTGGGAATTTTTACGTTTTCCTTTTGCTCAGAGGTTCGCGAGAGTGAGGGCGGACATCGCTGCTAAACTTTTGAAGGTGATCGGGGAAGGGAAGAGGAAGCTCTCTTCTCTTCTACGACACCGGAGAGGAGTTTATCAGGTGATACTTCATTCTCTCGACCCCCCAAACCAAATCCTGATTTTGTCCGACTTTCGGGTCAACCTTTGCTTTCCAAGGCTTCGGTCTCGGTCTCAATCGAAGACATCATTGCCATGGAGTCTGTTATGAGCCCCTTACAAGAAGCTCAGTCCTTCAATGTGTGGGTCCTCGAAGGTCTTTTAATGTATATCAAGGACTCCGGGTTTGTTCCTCCCAATACTCCTCTTTTTGAGAAATTCTGCTCGTCTATTTGAATCGCTTCTGTACATCAGAACGAGCTTGCCGCTTCAATGCAGGCCTTTCTTGTTTCTCTAAGGCGTAGCCTGTATTTGTCGCAGTTACCCTCCTCTGTATCGGAGATTCAGAGAAACCGTTTGTTGTCCTCTTCTCCTTTTGGCGTTTCCTGATTTGATATGTCTGTGCTTTCTGAGGTTTTGAAGGAACATCAAGGTGATGCCTCTCCCCAAGCTCACTGGGCCTTATCAAGGGCTTTTTCCTCTGGTCTTCCTCCCGTTCCTTCAAGGAGTAAACATAAGTTTATTGCCAGATCCGTACCTTCTGCTCCAGCCCAACAACCTCCTCCTTCTGGCTCGTTTTTCCAGAGTACATCTCAGGTTTCTGGCGCCTCAGCTTCCTCCTTTGGTGCTCACTCTTTGAAATGCAGGACAGGTTCTTGGCGTGGCTCTAAGGGCAGGGGAAGAGCTCAACCTCCAGGTGGACCTTCTTCTTCTTCTTCCTTGCCTCTGTGTAAGAATTTTCGGAAGTAGGAGTCATTACCTCGCCCGGAGACCGCAGTGGAGGTCCTGAAGGTAGGTTGCGAGATCCCTTTTGTTTCGAGACCTCCACTTTCCAATTGTCCTCTCGAGTTCAGCAGTTATTCCCCTCACTCAATCAGGGGTCAAGCCTTGGAGAAGGAGCTTTCGGCTCTCTTGGAGAAGGATGCCATAGAGAGAGCTCCTCCTCCTCCCGGGTTTTACTCACTGGTGTTGTAGTTCTAAAGGCCTCGGGTGCCTGGCGCCTAATCATAGATCTTTCGGTATTGAACAAGTTCATTCTAAAGTCCAAGTTCAGGATGGAGACGGTTCAGACTGTTCTTTCATCCATTAGGATGGGGGACTGGATGATTTCCATCAATCTGCAGGATGCTTATCTGCATATCCCCATCCATCCGGAGAGCAGACCTTACCTTTGGTTTTTCACGGACTCGGGAGTTTTCCAGTTCAAGACCCTTTGTTTCGGCCTCACCACTGCTCCACAGGTCTTTTCTCGGGTGATGGCTCCTGTTTCAGCTATTCTGCATCAGTTAAATGTAAGGATGCTTCGGTATCTGGACGATTGGTTAGTCCAGGCCGAATCTCTAGAGAAATGTCTCCGGTTGAGGGAGATAGTTCTGTCTCTTTGTGTCGAGTTGGGTATTCATATCAACTTCGACAAGTCCAGTCTAATCCCTTGCCAGATCATGACTTGTCTGGGGATTGTTTTGAATTCCTAGATTTTAAGGGCTTCTCCCGCTCCAAAATGGATAGACAAGCTTCTAAGTCTGGTCGAAGAATTTTTGTTGTCCGTAATGCAGCCAGTTTCTCTTAGGAGGACTCTCCTGGGCCATTTGTCATCCCTCATCCAACTGGTTCCTGGAGGTCGTCTCAGAATGAGGTCCCTTCAGTCGACACTTCGCCAGTCATGGGATTTTGTGTCCGAGGACACGATAGTCACCTCCTCTCCACAATGCTGGAAGGATCTCCGTTGGTGGATGCAAGTTCACCGCCTCAAGTCAGGGACAGCTCTTCTTTCAGTTCCGCCGGACCTAATGTTTTGGTCAGACGCCTCGGATCAAGGTTGGGGTGCGCACCTGGGCTCTGAAACCGCTTCAGGCCTTTGGTCAGAGGAAGAGAGGATCATGTCAATAAATTGGAGGGAACTAAGGGCAGTGTACCTAGGTCTTCTTTCATTTCAGGATCAACTGTTGGAGTCGGTTGTCATGATCTTTGTCGACAACACCACAGCAGTCTCGTACTTAAGAAACCTAGGTGGCACACAGTCAGACCTTCTCACTCAAGAAGCACGATCAATCCTGTGTTAGGCAGAAGACGGGGATTACGTTGGTCCCTCAGTTTATCCTGGGCCATCACAACGTCTTAGCAGTTGCCTTGTCAAGACCGAACGAAGTTCAACGGTCGGAATGGACACTTTGCCAGGAAGTCTTCGACAGCCTCAGGAAGATGTGGCCTGTCACAGTCGATCTGAATTTTCGGTGCCAGATCTCTTTGCCTCTTACCAGACTCCTCAGAGTGCCGGGACAGATGCTCTTTTGCAGGACTAGGAGGGCCTTCAAGCCTATGCATATCCTCTGTTCGCTCTGGTGAGATCAGTCCTCAACAAAATGAGGGCAACCAAGCGTCTGGATCTCACCTTGATCGCCCCCTTCTGGCCACAAAAGGTGTGGTTTCCCAACCTACTGGAAGCTCTGACAGAGAGACCAGATCTTCTCAAACAACCCCATTTTCATCGGTTCCATCAGAGGCTCCAAATGCTTCATCTTCATGCCTGGAGACTGTCAAGAGATTCTCCAAGCACGAAGGGTTCTCCTCCAGAGTAGCGCGACAGTTGGCCGACCCAGTCTGCAGTGTTCTCCGACATGGGATATTAATAAAGTCCTTCAAGTCTTAAGGTTCCCTCCGTTTGAGCCTCTGAATACGGCCGATTTTAGGGACCTCTCTTCTAAGACACACTTCCTTGTCTTGCTGGCTACAGCCAAGAGGTTGGGTGAACTGCTAGCACTCTCTTTTCTGGTTGCCAGATCTGGACAAGACATGATTTTGTCATACCTTCCCAAATTTGTCGCAAAGACTGAATCGTCTGATAATCCCATTCCCAGGTCTTTTGTGCTGAAGTCGCTGGTCGACTTTGTCGGTAATTTAAATGAGGAATTAGTTCTTTGCCCTGTTAGGGCGCTCTCATGCTATTTATGCCGGACGAAGGACATTCAGGGTCGTCCCCGTCATCTGTTTGTTTCACCCTGAAATGTCAAAAGACCTATATCAAAGAATGGTGTATCCTTTTTTCTAATAGATCTTATTGTTAAAACTGGTGGTTCGGCTGCCTGTGAAGGCCATTTGCCGAGAGCACACAGTATTAGAGCAGTTGCTACATCAGTAGCTTTTATGAAGAACGTCTCGGTCGCCAAGGTGCTTGAGGCGGCGACTTGCCGTTCTAATTTTGTTTTTGCCTCCTTTTACTTGAGGGATATTTCTCTAGTTCTAGGCGACCTTCTTTCCTTGGGCCCGTTGGTAATGGCAGGACAGGTCGTCAGACAGGAGAATTAGGTAGTCTTCCTGTTTTATGTTTGGTTGCTACCTGTATATTATTTTTTTTTTATATATATTTTTTTTTACATTATAACTTATGGCAGTTTTTGGTTTAATTATAATGGGAATTAGGCAGTTTGGTATTTAGGTGTTGTTGATGACAAGGACTAGCTGCTTAACAACTCATACTGCTTCCATTGTCAGTGTGACATGGGACCAGCCACTGGGTTGTCGGCACTGGCGACTATGCTTCTCCTTAAGTCGATGCCGACCTAGGACTAGCCACTGGTTCGCTTGTCCTGACGACTCGCGCTTCTTCCATTGTCCTTCTGGTAGGGAATTAGTCAATGGATTGTCTTCTGTCATCTGGTGACTCGTTCACCATCTACTTTTTGTCTCACCTGTTTTCTCGAGTCAGACACTCGTGCGAGATCAGGCGACATTTAGTAGCATTGAGTTTCTTGTTGACGACGTCGGTTGCGTACACCCTCCGATGATCGTTTAACATGAGACCAGGTTGGACTGCCGGCACTCGTCCTTCTGGACTGAGTCGCCTTTTTGCTCTGCGCTCCTTTCTCTTGGCACCAGAAAGCTCGAGTCAGGAGTTGCTCATGAGCTGATATCGCTGCTGGCGATTTTGGGTTGCGTTGATACACCCCCAATGTTTTCTTAGCTTTGAATCGCCCAGGCAGTCCAGGCACTCATCCTTCAGGGAAAGAGTTGTCAATGCCCTCTCCTCTCTCTTGGCGCCAGATATTCGTGAGACCAGGTGTCGTTGTAGTGCTTGATAAAGTCATCGGGGTGCAGCCTTGCTGTCTTCATTTTGTCTGACTGGTCACCTAGTCGGTCACCTGACTTTAGTACAGACAGACTGACTATACACTTACTCCTTGTCCTTTACTACCGCAGTTCGGTGGCATTATGGTAGGAGACTTTGAGTTCTTAGTATCTTAGACTTAGTATCTTATACCTCGGGTTGAGTTTTTAACTGCCTATGATATATATTTCTTTGATTGTCCTTTCTGCCCGAAAGGGAAATTGTATTCAGATTCCCTCCTTTTCAATGTGGTTAATCGGGCTAGATAAATTGTATTAAGGTAAAGTTTAATAATATTGAATTTTTATTATAAAATTAATATTAATAATACTTACCTGTATAATTTATCTAGTCCCACCCATCCTACCCCACGATCTGCCTATCACAACTGATTTTCAAGGGAAGGTTTTGTAACTGTCAATGGCAGTGTTGCCAACTGGCGGACAGAATAGGAGGTAACAGGGTTGCCAATGTGGTAAATTTTGGTGCAGTTTGTGGGGATTTAGGGCTAGATAAATTATACATACATACAGGTAAGTATTATTAATATTAATTTTATACTAAAAATTCCATATCCTTCTTCTACAAAATAATACTAAAGCAAATGTACATTAATGTTCTTAAACTGTACATAATGTAAATAATATATAGCATAACATTAGATATCTATACACCCCTCCCCCTTTACGCTCGTAGCAGTGTGTCTCAAGCGGAATATTAATTCCTCTGAGCTAGTCGAGGTGAATGACAAGGGACATTGGAGGGTTCGGATGATGGCTCTCTTTCCTGGCCAGAGCAAGGGGACACAGGGACTTGGGGAGAGGTGTCATCACTCATATTAGCCACTGGCCGTAAATGTCTTCGGTTTCGAAACCATACACGACCACTTGAAAGGCGTACTTCGTACTTATTTGACATTCCGGGGCCCATCACGATGCCGACCTTGTCCCATCGAAGCGTCTTTGTGTCTTGTATCCTAACTCGTTGGCCGATGGTGAGCTTGGGTAGAGGGCGGGCATGAGAATTGTAAAGGCTCATGGCCTGGTCGGTTTGGGCAGCAGTGCGACGGTCGTAATCTTCAGTTTTAGTTTGCCATTCCTCTGTGAATGATCTGGGGTGAGCCGGAACACAAGTGCGGAGAGGATGGCCATAGAGAATCTGCGCAGGGGAGCATCCAGCTGCGTTTGGTGTATTCCGAAGCTCCAGCAGTCCTCTATCAAAGGCTTCACAATCTATGTTCCCGGATGGGGCAGTCTTGATGATATGTGTTTAACAACTTTCACTGCAGCTTCTGCATATCCATTAGCCTGAGGGTAATGTGGAGAAGTAATGATGTGATGGACTCCCCAGCGGTCGGCAAATTGCTTGAAGTCGTGGCTGGAAAATGGGGGTCCTCCATCAGTTCGTAAGCGGAATGGAACACCAGCCTCACGGAAGAAAACACAGAACATTCTTGTAACTCTGGCTGCAGTTGTGTCACATCCACAGGTAACAACCACAGGCCAGCCTGAAAGTTTATCAGCAATAACAGGGAAGGATTTCCCTGCTACGTGGAAGTAGTCAGCTGACACACTTTCGAAGGGCCGGGATGGATGGTCGTCACACATGTAAGGTTCTTGTTGCTGACTAGGTAGAAGCTGTTAGCAGGCCTCACAGCTTTCTACTTTACTCTTGATATCTGCATTGATGCTTGGCCAGAATACTGTCTGCCTTGCACGAGAGTAGCTTCAATCCCTCGGTGGCTGTCGTTGAGTCGATCCAAGGTGCGTCTACGGAGGGCTGCAGGGATGACGATCCGGGGTCCATACAATACTAACTCTCCATCTGCATAAAGGTTATCCCACAGCTTCCAATACGGGAGGGCGGAAGTGTGGAGATCGTAGCGGTTGGTAGGAAAGCTGTTGGAGACGTAGTGAACGAGAAGACTGTAATCTTGATCCTGAGATGCGGCCGTGCGGATTTCTTGTAAAGACTTATCTTCTTTGATGATGGGTCCTGTTGCCTGGTCGTCAGTGGAGGTGGCGGTGCTGGCAACACTACGCCTGACATGTTCAGTCGAAGTAGTGCACTCCTCTTCATCTTCAGGTGTGGGGCGACTGGTTGGGGAGCAAGACAGGGCATCTGGTATGCAAAGTTGTTTCCCTGCGCGCCATACTGCAGTGAAGGTGTAGGGGGCCACTTTCATCTTGAGGTGTTGAAGGCGTGGATTCTCAATAGCATCCAAAGTACTATAGTGATTGAGAATCGGTATCAAGGGACAATGGTCAGTCATTATGGTGAAATGTTGAAGTCCAGACAAGTATAGGTGAAGTCAGAGCTGTCTTGACTTTCTTAAATGCTCGCTCATGGTCGGGCGTCCAGACAAATGAGCGTTTGGGGCTCATAAGTGGGCGTAGGGGCTGTGCTGCTGCTGCGATGTCAGGAGTGAAGTCGGCAAGTTGATTGACAAGACCCATAAACGACCTGACATCTGTGACATTGGATGGTGTAGGGAAGTCACGTATAGCTGATAACTTGTCGGGGTCTGCTGCAATACCATTGGATGATAAGACATAACCGCAAAAGTTAACTTTAGGGGCGGCTACAGTGAATTTCTCCATGTTGAGGGTAATGCCATATTGACGGCATCTGGTTAGCATTTGGTGCACATGTTGTAGGTGGGAAGGGAGATCCTCGTCGGAAAGGAGGATGTCATCTACAACCTTAACACAGTTGGGAACATCTTGTAGTGCCATATCTCCACGGAGGCAGTATGCATCACCTGTTGCTGAAAATCCCATTGGGCCGCGACAGTGCTGGAATCTTCCATACAGAGTTATAAATGTAGTCAGGTGGAGGTCCTCTTCTGCCAACTCCATTTGCCAATAGCCATGCAGGGCATCCGCTGTGGTGAAGTACTTCGCAGTAGGAGTGATGTTGCAGATGGTATCATGGGGCGTAGGTGAAGGGTGTGTAGGGCTACCTGAGAATTTAGATGGGTGTGATCCACAGTGATGTGCACACCTTTGTCCTTGGGTACCAAGACCATGGGATGGCACCATTCAGAGGGTTCGTTGCCTGCTGGTCTGATGATTCCTTGTTGCACCAAGGAGTCAAGTTCTTCTTTCACTTGATCTCTGAGAGCGAACAGAATGGGCCTGAGTGTAAGTACAGCGAATGGTGTAGCACCAGGTTTCAGGTGAATCCTCATTGGAGGGCCTGCCGTTTTCTTTAGTGGCTGGGTTTGTAGATCCTTCGTGGATATGAGGACGTCGCTGAAGTACCAAAGAAAATAGTCCTTAATATCTGTGGGTGATGTCATGGCAGAGGCAGGAAACTGACCGCATCTGTTTACATGTGTTACCTTGAGGATGAGCTTCGGGAATTCCGGTGACACTATGGCGAGGGCTCGGCAATGTTCACAGGAGAGGAGGGAGTCTGGATATCCTCATGAACATGTATGGTTGCTGAGCAAGACTTGTTGCCAAGACGAAGTGTTGCCTGGAAGTATCCTACAGCCGGTGTCATGGGGGATCCATCTGCTGTCACGACGTCTATCATGGGTGGAGGTTCAAGCCTTGTCCGAGGTATGTGGAGTGCATCCAAATGTATGGTGCCAATCACTGTGATGTCTGCTCCTGTATCGGGGATTAGCTGGAGATGTGATGATATATCGCCAAATGACAGAGAGACAGTGACTTGTGGGGGGACTCGCTACCCAAGTTATCACCCACGAAACGGCTGCTGGGATTTGACTTGGTAGGAGGAGGTGAAGCTGTATACCCAGTCTCTTTTCTTGGTAGACATGCACATCTCAAAATGTCCCTGTTTCTGGCAGGTCTTGCACTGAGCTTCCTTAGCAGGGCATTTCCAAGTGCGGGGCCAATGACCCATGCGTCCGCAGTTGTTGTACGATGCACCCGTGGCTGGGCATTGTCCGGAATCATGCTTGCGAGAGCAATATTGACAAGGGTCACTGTTAGGAGACTGGTGAGAACGTTGGTCAGGAGATCAATGAGAAGTCCTCTTCTGTAGATGCTAGTTCTTCTTGTATGTAGATACTGCATTGACCTGGCTAGGGGAAGATGTAATGGCTGATGCAGTCTCACGTGTAGATTCATAGGAGCGGCGGCATGTCACGAACTCTGCGAGGGTAGATGAGGGTTGGAGGGGGATAAGGCATTGTATTAACTCTTCATCTCTCACACCCATCAAAATTACCATCTGCAATTGCCGTTCAGTGCAGGAGGTGGGGTTGCCAGTGCATAAGTCCACTTCATCAGCGAGATCCTTGAGGCGTGTGTAGTAGTCTGCAAACGATTCTCTGACAGCCTGTTTGCAGGACAACAATTCCCTGCGTCGTAAGGCTTCATTTCTGAGGCTGCATAAATGCTTTTGCAGTGTATCCAACACCTCTGTAAGGGAAAGTGATGTATTGGTAGGGATGCCCAGTGTATGCGTGAGCAGGTGCTGGATGTCCAGGGAGATGCAAGTTCTCAGGTGAATCAGCTGGGAAGTTTGATGTAATCTATCGAAGTCCAGCTAATGCTGCATAATCCTCAAAACGGAGTCTCCATTGGTGAAACGCTTGATACGTTGCATCTTGTTGCAGGAGAGGTGGGGAATGGACCGTAGGCTTGCTAGAAATTGTAGGTGTATGTCTGAGAAGCCAGGAGTTGGGGGAACAGGTGTAACAGGAGGTGCAATCATGGGGTTAGGTTGGTGGGGTTGCGATGCCGCAATCTGGCCTGATAGCAAGGAGAAAAGGGACATGAACCGCTGGTTTTCTTCCTGTCTTGATTGCTCCATCTGTAGTCTGAAGTTCTGCTCCTCTTGTCGTTGTCGGTCTTGCTCTTGCATGCTGGAAGTCTGCAGAAAGTGTATAAGATGAAGTATGTCATTATTCTGGTCTCCTGACTTATTGGAAGTCAGGGGAGGAGGGAGAGTGGTGCTGGTATCTTCATCAGCAGTGGGAAGGTGCACAGGTACCTCGTCTCTCATCAGACCCTCCTTTTGATCCTCTGCCTGATCAGCTGTCTGATCCTCTGTCTGATCCGCTGTCTGATCCTCTGTCTGATCCATTAAATCAATTAGCTTTTCCTCTTGCTGAGCCATATCGTGTTCGGTGTTGTAAGAGAGCTTGAGATCTGTAGAATGCCAGAAAAATATCCAAGTCACTGTATGTAAGTGACAGAAAGCGCTTTGGATATTTGAAAATTACAATGTTTGTCAGTGAGCTTGTGAAATAAGCGGCAGTTGGGTGGGGTGAGTGAGTGTGTGTGTTGCGAGCTTGCAACCAGAGGGGAGGTGGGTGGGGTGAGCGTGCTTCTGGGTGAGCGCCGAGTGCCTCGGGCCTCAGTCACCATCGATGCATGAAAGAGGGAGGACGTGTGGTGGGGCTCCTGAGAAAACAGGCGCTAGAGTTTAAATGTCCTAAGGAAAGGTTGGCAAGGACACTTTAATATAATACAACACAACCTGTAACACACTCACTCTAACCCTGCACTGCACAAACACTCTATCACTCTTGGAGACACTGTAGTAAACTGTCGTTAATATCTTGAGTCACTGTAAGGGGTCCAATGTGCGAGACATGAAGTAAACAGCAATGGCAGTCGTCTTCTTGGAGTCCATAACGTGCGGTTACTCACTGCGCCATGTGTGTGATACTGCCACATACATCCATACAAGAAATGGAATGAAGGGTGACAAATTAAACCCGTAGATTCTTTAAAATCTTGTATAATGAAGATATACAAACACCAACGTGACAGCAGCGGTAAGCAGGTCCATGCTTGTCACTACAATGACCACCGAACAGTGACTGATTATGCACATGGCAGGAAAAAAAACCAGTGGTGACACATCTGATTACAGTGTTGCCACGATGCATAATGAAATAGTGGTCTTACAGTACGTGCAATGGGAAATTATAAATGGGAACAAATATCCTTCTTCTACAAAATAATACTAAAGCAAATGTACATTTCTGGGCTCAGTTTGTGGCGCTGCGCGAAATAATCCTTTAGTTCATTATTTCTTAGGTAAATGATCTAACAAATACCAGAGAATAAACAAAATAAAGAAGAGGTCAGTATAACTGACTCACTCACCCAAATAAAAGAAGGGCGTCGGTATGAACACTAGGGCGAGTGAGACCACTACCACAAACTTCTTGTCATTTAGAAATTTCCCACAACAAAATCCCTCAAGGAGAGAGCCGACCCACAGAACGGGGCAGCAACTACTACTACTACAACCCACGCCAAGGTGACTGCCGCGCCTCTGGTGGCTATCCTTTTCGTTAGCAGGCTACAAGACGCACGCGTTTCTCTTGCTCTTGTGTTTTTGTGCTAATTCACGGATTTTTTCGCCACCATGGAACGTTCTGCCATCGCAGCGGCTAAGTTAAGTATTCCGAAAGGTTCCTATTTAGTTCGTTCCTTCCTCAAGCCTGTGTTTGCCGTTTTTTAGGTATAAATACAGGTTCCCGGTCGGAAGCATGGCGGCATTGTTCTGCCTCATGGCGGGTTGGTTCTCGGTCTCCCATACCTGGAACTTTTCCCTTATTTTTACCGTGCGTCTCTAGCCCTTGTTATTATGATATTGTTAGGGGATCTAGCCTGCCTTGGTTTTAGGTCATGCATGCATGTCTCTCTACCTTACGTAGGCTTTATCTTTTTCTATCCAGACCCTAGCCATCGCTCTTCGTATCGGCCCAGGCTAGCTTTGAGTGGTAGACTTTCTTTCGGGTCAGTTGTACACTCCTGGATTTTTTTTTTTTTTTTTTTTTTTTATTTCCCCTACTTTTATTTTATTTATTATATTTTGATTACCCTAGGGCGTCTGGTCCGTTCTCTTAGCCTAGGTTTCATGGTCCCATGGTCCCCATCAGTTTTGTTGCTTCCTTATTATCAGTTTTGTTGCATCACGTTTGTTGCATCTTTCTGATCAGTTTGGTTGCATTAGCCTAGGCTATCGATTTCATTGTTTATATTGTGTTATCGTACCGTGGTCACCCTGTGATCGCGGTACAGCCAGACACCCGTCCCAGTCGCCTTGCCCTCCCCCCGGTCTCCCATAGAGTAGGGGGGAGGGAGGTCTGTCCTTGCTCGCTCCATCCGGGCCCGACTCCCTCCCTCCCTACGTGGAGGGAGTAGGGGAGTCTGGACAGACACTTGGCTGGGAGTGACCTTGTCTCCCTGCTTCACGGTGCTTCGCTGTGGCGGAGTCGGGGGGTTGGCCTCCCCCCGCCTTTGTTGCTCCGGCGCTCCACTGTATGCTTGAGTACTGTTTCGCCCCTCCTTGCCTTCTTCCCCGTGGTGTCGGATCTCTGTTCTCTTTCCTGGAGTTCCATCGATTACGGGGGAGGGAGGTATGGTATCCCCGCCTTCCGGCGGAGTGTATGCGTTCCAGTTGGTCACTTTTGCTTTTCACCATTCCGTCTCTCCGGCGTAGCCGGCGGAGTCGGACAGCACCGCGATACGGAGTCGTCCTCCGGATTTTTGTTTTTATTTTATGCTTAAGTAATTTATAAATTATTTATAAGTTATCTTAAGCTGGGTCCCTCCCTTGCCCTCTGTTTTCCTTCTCTGGCATACTCCGGAGCTCTCATTTATGCCTATTAAGGCAGTAAGGGAGGGGTTATGCCCCAAAATTTTTCATTCTCAGGCATGCAACGGAGTACTAGAGTAGCCCTGTAAGTGTTATATCGATACTCATGTATCCTTCCACTTACAGACTACCAACTGTGAGCACCCGGGGTGCAACGCCGTAATCCAGGACCCCTGTGGGCATGAGGTCTGCAGGTCTCATGCTCCGTGTGCGACTCCTCACGGGAATCTGCAGGTCGGGTTCCACGAAACGTGTACGATCTGCTATGATCTTGTGAGTCAGTTTTTGGACGGGGTAAGTATTTCCATCAGTATATACATGCGATATAAATTCTGAATTATATCTTAAGCTTAAGTTTTGAAATATTGATTTTAAGCTTAATTTCCCCATATTATTGTGAAATATATGCCGGTAATGTCTAGTCTTAAGGCTATTTTAGTCTAAGGTTGACCCTCAACTTTAAAACTAAAATCTAACAGACACCCTCTCTTCCAGGCTGCTGCGGTTAGAGAGACCGCCCTTGCAACCTTGAGGGCTTGGGTCGGCGGCTTCGGCAAGAACGCCGCCAAGGGACAGCCCTACATCCTGGAGAAGAGGATGGCTGTCCTGCTGTTCCCCGGCGGCAAGTCGACGGGGTACTTTGACCCGGCGGAGGCAGCCCCGACGATGACGACGATCCAGCGGCAGGTCACCGCGTGTATGAAGGAACCAGGCCAGGACATCTCAGCGGAAGTCGCCACGCTAGATTTAAATGTAGAACCGATGGTAGGTGTAGACGACCTGTTGGTTGAGGTAGGTACGTTGGACGCTCAAGGGCTTCCCTTGGGCGCCACTGGATCTTCTTCCCCTGCTGCTTCTCCTGCTTCCTTCCAAGGCTTTACGGGAGCTGAGCTCTCGTATACTATGCCTAGCGCTTCTGTGGTCCCTAAAGTGAAGGGTCACAGGGCGCAGAAAACCCTGGTAAAGACGTCGTCGTCTAAAAAGACTTCTTCGGCGTCGTCATCTCGTAAGTCTTCGGCTTCTAACCCCGGAGCAGAGAAGGGTAAATCATCTGCTTCCAGCTCTAGAGTTTCTAAGAGCAAGTCCTCCAAGGAGAGGCCCCATACTCCGGCGGAGCCAGTGGTCTCTCCTTCCCCTTCGGTACCTCTAGCGAGTTACCCATCCACTTCTAGATCTGCTCCTAGCTTCGATCCCAACGCTTTCTCCGTCGGGATGATGCAGCAGATGGGAGATTTGGTAGGCTCTCTGAGGACAAGTATGGAGCAGATGTTCTCGCAACTATCGGACAGGATTGCCACTCAGGCTCAGCCTTCCACTTCCTATGCTGTCTCCCTGGCCTTTAACCAGGTGTTCAAGGGCCAAGCCTTCCAACACTTTGACCAGTTCGCCAGGGGAGGTAGGGCTAGGGGATCCTTTCGTCAGAGAGGATCAGGAAGGTCGCTCAATAGGGGAAAGCACTTCCGTGGAGGCCGCGGAGGTCACTCGACTCAGCAGCAGTGAGATCTCCAAGGTAGGAGGGAGGCTGTTTCTCTTCCAGCATCGGTGGGGATTCAGCAATTGGGCACAAAGTATTGTGTCGAAAGGCCTGGGTTGGAGTTGGATCGGAGGCCCCCCTCCACCCAGACCGTTCCTTCAACTTCCATCGAAGGAATTGACGGAGTATGCAGAGGAGCTCCTTCAGAAAGGAGCAATAGCGAGAGGCAAGCGATTAAAGTTTCAAGGTCGCTTATTCAGCGTGCCAAAGAAAGGCTCATTAAAAAGAAGGGTAATCTTAGACTTGTCCCAGTTAAACTTGGCCATTCGCTGCGACAAGTTCAAAATGCTGACTATCTCGCAGGTGCGGACCTTACTTCCCCGTGGGGCCATCACCACCTCTATCGATCTTACAGACGCATACTATCATATCCCTATTGCAAGACACTTTCGCCCTTACCTGGGCTTCAAGCTGGGAGACCAAGCATTCTCCTTCAAGGTCTGAATGTAGCACCCAGAGTATTCACGAAATTGGCGGAAGTAGTTGTTCAACAACTAAGGTTTCAAGGGATAATGGTAGTAGCGTACCTCGACGACTGGTTGATTTGGGCACCAACAGTCGAGGAATGCCGCAAAGCCACAAAGAATGTCATTCAGTTCCTGGAATATCTGGGGTTCCAGATAAACAGGACAAAGTCAAGACTCACTCCGGAGTCCAGCTTTCAATGGCTGGGGATTCAATGGAATCTATCTTCTCACACTCTGTCGATTCCACTAGCCAAGAGGAAAGAAATAGTGAAGTCAGTAAAGCAATTTCTAAGGTACAAATATGCTTCAAGGAGAAACCAGGAAAGAATCCTAGGTTCCCTTCAGTTTGCCTCAGTAACAAACATCTTGATGAAAGCCAAACTGAAAGACTTAACCAGGATCTGGCGCTCACGAGCAAATGTCAGATCCAGGGACAAGTTGTCAGCAATACCACAGATTCTCCGAAATCGTCTGCGCCCTTGGACAAAGTTGAAGAACCTGTCCATGTCAGTACCTCTTCAGTTTCCCCCTCCGGAATTACTATCCACACAGACGCTTCATTAAGCGGCTGGGGAGGATATTCTCGGTTCAAGAAAGTTCAAGGAACATGGTCACCCCAATTCCGCCAGCTTCACATAAATGTATTGGAAGCAATGGCAGTGTTCCTGACTCTGAAGAGGTTACTCCCACCAATGAACTCTCATATAAAGTTAGTTCTGGACAGCGCAGTGGTAGTTCACTGCATAAACAGGGGAGGCTCCAAGTCAAGACAACTGAATCATGTCATGGTAGCCATCTTTTCCCTGGCGGACAAGTTCGGTTGGCACCTCTCCTCCACCCATCTGGCTGGAGTGAGAAATGTCATAGCAGATGTTCTATCCCGTTCAGTTCCACTGGAGTCGGAATGGTCACTGGACAACAGTTCGTTCCAGTGGATACTCCGGAGGGTACCAGGCCTGCAAGTAGATCTGTTTGCATCTCAAGCGAACCACAAACTTCCTTGTTATGTGGCTCCCAACCTGGACCCTCTGGCCTATGCCACAGACGCTCTGTCCATAGACTGGAACAACTGGGAAAAGATTTATGTCTTTCCTCCGGTGAATCTTCTCCTGAAAGTACTGAACAAACTCAGGACTTTCAAGGGTCAGATAGCTCTAGTAGCCCCGGACTGGCCGAAGAGCAACTGGTACCCCCTGCTGCTGGAATTGGGTCTTCGTCCCCTTCGAATTCCCAATCCCAGTCGCTCCCAGTCGGTACAAATGAAGACTGTGTTCGCTTCCTCAGGAATTCTCAAAGCCCTAACTTTATGGACTTCATGAAGTTTGCGGCCAAGAGGGATGCAAATGTAGATCCACAAAATATCCTCTTCTTAGAATCAGATAAAAGGGATTCAACTTTGAGGCAGTATGACGCTGCAGTTAAAAAGTTGGCATCCTTCCTGAAGGAATCGGACATTAAAATCATGACAATCAATTCGGCTATATCCTTTTTCAGATCCTTATTTGAAAAAGGGTTCGCAGCTCGTACTATTACGACAAACAAGTCAGCCTTGAAGAAGATCTTTCAGTTGGGTTTTAATATAGACTTAACAGACTCTTACTTTTCGTCTATTCCCAAGGCTTGTGCTAGACTTAGACCTTCAGTAAGGCCTACTTCAGTGTCATGGTTTCTGAATGATGTTCTAAAACTGGCTTCAGATACAGATAATACGACATGTTCATTTATAATGCTCTTAAGAAAAACATTATTTTTATTAAGCTTGGCTTCAGGAGCTAGAATTTCAGAACTGTCGGCGCTATCCAGAGATGCGGGTCATGCAGAATTTCTCCCTTCAGGAGAAGTTCTGCTTTCTCCGGATCGCAGCTTTTTAGCAAAAAATGAGGATCCTTTGTTGAGGTGGGAACCATGGAAAGTCATACCCCTTCCCCAAGATCTTTCTCTTTGTCCAGTGATGACCTTACGAGCCTTTCTGTCTAGGACATCCTCCTCCTCTTCGGGTCCCCTCTTTAGGAGAGAAAAAGGTGGTACCTTATCAATTAAAGGTATTAGGCAACAGATCCTATACTTTATTAAACAAGCTAACCCTGAATCCTTCCCTAAGGCACACGATGTCAGGGCAGTGGCCACCTCAATCAATTATTTTCAACATATGAACTTTGATGATTTGAAAAAATATACTGGATGGAAATCGCCGACAGTATTTAAACGTCACTACTTGAAGTCTTTGGAATCTCTGAAATTTTCAGCAGTTGCAGTGGGTAACATAGTTTCCCCTGACTCTGCCCAGTAGTATAGTTGAAGATCCAGATCTCCTTTCTACCTACCTCAGCCAACAGTTCGTCTAACCTACCATGTTACTCTACACTTGCCCTTGAGTCTTAGCTGCTCTTATGATTGTCTAGTGGGTGTCCCTTATTTTTATGCTAGGGTCACCCACAATTGGTTGTATATATTAGCATTAGAGTGTGGTCCCCTTATTTTTATGCTAGGGTTCCACACTCCCATTATCAATGGTTTATTGTCTTTTGTATTGGTATCTATAAAACTTATTCAGTGTGTTTTTTATGTTAAGGTTTTTCACACACATGTTAATTTTCATATTCATACCTGTAACTTATGTAAATACTTTGTAAATAATTATAGTTTTAAGTTACATTTAGTTATTGTTCTTTATTCAGAGTTGTCTGAACAATTTGTATGAATATTCTATTACAATTATAGTATGTAGTTAAATTTTAGTTTTATTGAGACCCTCTTTATTTTCAATCTTGTGCTAATTCTCTGGTATTTCGCGCAGCGACACGAACTGAGCCCAGAAAAGGGATTTTGACGTAGGAAAATTCTATTTCTGGGCGATTGGTTCGTGTCGCCCAGCGAAATCCCACCTCTTCCCAACCCTTCACTCAAGATTGATTGCTAACTTCAGGATGGCCACCAGAGGCGCGGCAGTCACCTTGGCGTGGGTTGTAGTAGTAGTAGTTGCTGCCCCGTTCTGTGGGTCGGCTCTCTCCTTGAGGGATTTTGTTGTGGGAAATTTCTAAATGACAAGAAGTTCGTGGTAGTGGTCTCACTCGCCCTAGTGTTCATACCGACGCCCCTCTTTTATTTGGGTGAGCGAGTCAGTTATACTGACCTCTTCTTTATTTTGTTTATTCTCTGGTATTTGTTAGATCATTTACCTAAGAAATAATGAACTAAAGGATTATTTCGCTGGGCGACACGAACCAATCGCCCAGAAATAGATTTTTCCTACGTCAAAATCCCTTTAATGTTCATAAACTACATAATGTAAGTAATATACAGCATAACATTAGATATCTTTACACTTAACTGCTTGGAGATGTTAGAATGTCCCCTCCCAATAATAAGATTTTCAAGTTATCATAGGATCTGTCCTCAATTTAAAACTGCCATGGCCTGGGGTCAGAAGCAGTAGTCTGTGTGTTGCTGAGGGTGCCATTCTGGAGGAAGTTTCAGCACCTGAAACCTTGTTGACGTCAATGTTTTCTGTTTAAGAGGAGATAAGACTTTACTGTCTACTTCCAAAGTTATCATTCCATACATACTTTACTTGGTATTGCATCAAGTACTTTTAGATCTTACTGAGGACCAGCACTGTAAGGTGTTAAATGAGATTTAAGCCCCTTCATCTCTATATCAGTCTCTCTCTGGAGTTTAGATGCGGGTCTAAACTTTATCTGAATTTACTTTAAAACCTTGTATTTAGCAGCAGTTAATAAGTAAATTTATTGTTAGCACCCTTCTTTAAGCTGGTATAAAGGGAATACTATTTTAGCTTTCTGCCTTAGAGCTGAGGGTGATGTTAAGACTATGTAAGAATTTCAATGTAACCCCTTAGTGGGGAAAAAGAGGAAGCTTCTCTATCCTGTTGGGGCATTTAAATTTAAAGGTTAAACCTAGAACATTTTTATCATCCTTTTAGAAACCTTGAACATCTTTGTCAAAGGTAAATGCTGGAAGAGGCAAAGTTAACCTTTGGTTTTGTGGTTTTAAGGAAAAATAAAAGTTCTTGTCAAAGGTTAGCCTGGAAGAGGCAAAAATCAACCTTTTGTTTTGTGGTTTTAGAAAACCTAGCAGTCTTTTGTCGATGGTTAAGCTTGAAGGCAAAGTTAACTTTTCGTTTTGTGGTTTTAGAAAACCTAGAATGTATTTGTGAAGGTTAAGCCTGGAAGAGGCAAAGTTAACTTATAACGCCTTTGCCAATGGTTAAACTTGAAGGCAAAGTTAAGTTTTGTTTTGTGGTTTTAGAAAACCTAGAACGTATTTGTGAAGGTTAAGCCTGGAAGAGGCAAAGTTAACCTTTTGTGTTGTGAATTTTAGAAACTTTGTCAGGAACACAAGGTCCTCAGTGACGTATTAGATAGGCTAGTGCATGAGAACTAGCTCCTTATCTTCTACCTTTATTGAAGTTAAAAATTCATAATGTGAGCAGCAGTTGCAACTCCATTTAGTGTTAAGTCAATTTGTCGCTCCAGAATAGGATTGATGTGTCACAGAAGTGCAATATGGTTTTTGCCTGATCACTACCTTAAATATACAGAATTGTGTTTGAAAACAGTAAAGCCCTTAATCTGCTACTAGTAGTGGGTAGTCTTTTCCTGAACCAAAAAAAGAAATTGCTCTTTTGTTTGTTTTAATATTTTGGGGAGCGTGAAGGTACAAATTTTGTATAGTAACGTACCTTTATATTGTAAAGGTATTTATTTTAAGTGACTGTCGTTTTATAGGGCTTTTTGACCCAGGCACAGGGGTCCCTCATACCGCTTGCATTTCATGCTGGCTGAATCAAAGTGGTATTCTCTGCAAGGCTCCTCTTTGCTGCATACGTATGAGAGCCTTGCTCCCTGAATGGAATCGAACTTCTGGTGGTAGTAAAATCCACCAAGGATTCCAGATCAAGTGAGAATGTTTTGGGTTTCGTACAAGAAACCTTTTGCTGGAATGGCTGAGTGGAATTTTGTCTAGCTGCACATCCCACCATCCTCTTCTTAATGTGGGAATCAGCTAAATTTAACTGTAGGTAAGATTCATCTTAAATAATATAAATTTTCATAATAAAATTTATTATTTGGATACTTACCTTCTGTTAGAGTAGACCCACCCAGCCTCCCCACAACTTAGTGGGCTGTCAAGGAGAATTCTGACGAGCTAAAACATTCAAAAAACACCCGGTGGAGAAGAGGTAAACTAGACAGTCATCCGGACAGCCATTTGATTTTTTCGTTTGAATGCCGACTCGCCTAATCGGCGGGGAGATATACGTAGCTATATTTAACAGTAGGTAAGTATCCAAATGATACATTTTATTATAAAAATTTATATACTAATTTTCTTTTTCTGTATAGAGCAACACTATTTATTCACTATTACGGTATTTTTTTCATATTGTGTATGTGACTAAATAGTACTACTGATTTTTATGATGAAAATGATTTACAACATTAATAATGTAGTTATGCATGTATTAAGCTCATTCCAGGTTGGGCCCCATACTGAACATAATAGTTTCTCTCTCTCTCTCTCTCTCTCTCTCTCTCTCTCTCTCTCTCTCTCTCTCTCTCTCTCTCTCTCTCTCTCTCTCTCTCTCTCTCTCTCTCAGGGTAATGTAAGATGTATTTAAAATGATACGTTGCTGTAAAGATTTTTTATGATAAAACATATTGTACACTATTTAAAATATTCACAAATTTTCACTTTATTTTCCAGTACAAGCAGCCTGGTAAATGAAATGAAAATTAGCAAAGAAAATTAGCAAATATATACTTTAAATATTGTACAACCCATTTTAGCATGAAAAACTTTACAGTAATAATTTCAAATATATCTACTATCCCCTTACAGAGAGAGAGAGAGAGAGAGAGAGAGAGAGAGAGAGAGAGAGAGAGAGAGAGAGATAGAATCATACACCTATTGTGCTCAGTTCGGGGCCAAAGGTGGAGTGAGCTTAATAGATACATAATTACATTATGTATAAGTTTGCTGTAAATCAATATTATCATGAAAATCAAGTTAGTCACGTACACAATATGAAAAAATTCAGTAATTAGTGAATAGTGTTGTAAAAAAAAGTGTAGTAGTGATTATTCTGTAAGACAGATTGTATCAATGATTTATTTAATTTGTATTAAACATTTTATAGATATTATGCTGTTAGCATTAATACTAATATTTTAAATTGAGTAAATCATTGTTAAAAGCATTTTATGGGGACATATATTCTTAAGATTACCAGTTGTAAAAGGCTACTAATCTAAGTTGTCGTAGGATGTTTTGGGTGCATTTTTGTTTGAAATATTAAATTGTATTAGTATGATAATTTAAGGTATACAGTGGTCCCCCCGTATTCGCTAAAAACAGCCTATTTTGTTAGTTAAAACTCAAGAAAAACCCACTAAAAATTTTCATACATGGTTTTTTTTAATAGTTTTATCACAAAAAGTGCATTTTATGACGAAATTCATAAAAAAACTAGGAATTTGTGGATATTTACCATAGAAAAATACCGCGAATGCGCGAATTTTCCGCGAATAATGCAGGGAAACGTTCCCGAGAGAAATCCGCGAATGTGTGAGTCCGCGAATCTGGAGAACGCGAATACGGGGGCCACAGTGAAAGATAGACAGTTATAAGCATTTTAGCTAAGGGGGTACAGTGGTACCTCGAGATACGAAAGGCTCAACTTACGAAAAACTCGAGATACGAAAGCCAATGCGAAAAATTTAACGGCTCTACATACGAAAAGTTTTCAAGATATGAAAGGTTTCTGAAAGTCCCAGATTTGCCCGGATAACAATTTTGAAACTCGAGCCGCGCGCCGCCATCTTAGTACTAGTAGACTCGCCACCATCCTCCTGCTCTCCCATTGGTTCCTGATGCTAGTCACCGCCATGAGATCCTTCTCTCCTATTGGACAGCATCCCTCCCATCATGCATCTTATACGTACATGGTGGCGTGCCTACCTTGGCCTCTTCGTACCAGCATCTTTATCGTACGCACGCAGCATTCGTTCGGTCCAACGATTTCATTCAGTAACGTAAATTCATTAGTGATTTCGTTGCAGTACTATTATTGTGTTGTGCGAAAACTTTATTGTGTAACTTATACGTAAATTACGTACAAGATAACGTCGTCATGGGTCCCAAAAAAGTTGAAATTCACGGAAAGAAATGCATGCTCTCTTTGGAGACAAAGATGGAGATCATCAAGAAGTACGAAGCTGGTATGCGATTGAGTGTGATCGCAAAGGGATACGGCCGTAATTTGTCGACAATAGGCACCATCCTTAAACAGAAGGATGCTATCAAATCAGCTACACCGTCGAAGGGCATCACTATTTTGTCCAGCAAGAGGAGCCACGTGCTTGACGAGATGGAACGGCTGCTCCTCGTCTGGATAAAAGACAAAGAAATCGCTGGCGATACTGTAATGGAGAGCGCAATCGGCCATAAGGCCAGCGCTATTTTCGGCGATTTGATTGCGCAGGCGGAAGACGATGGAGGGGAAGGGACTTCAATGCCAACCCCAGAGTTCAAGGCTTCGCATGGCTGGTTCTAGAAATTCCGTAAACGGACTGGCATCCATTCGGTGGTGGTGCGTCATGGGGAGGCTGCCAGCTCGGACACGAAAGCGGCCGAAGCATTTAAGAAAACTTTCGACGAGATGATGACCAAGGAAGGCTACAGTTCTCAACAGGTTTTCAACTGTGATGAGACTGGCCTTTTTTGGAAAAAAAATGCCTCGTCGGACGTACATCACGGAGGAAGAGAAGAAGTTACCCGGGCATAAGCCTATGAAAGACAGGCTTACGGTCGCACTTTGTTCCAACGCCAGTGGGGATTGCAAGGTGAAGCCCCTACTGATGTATCATTCCGAGACTCCTCGAGCCTTCAAGGCCCACAAAGTGCTGAAGGAGAAGCTTCCAGTGATGTGGAGGGCTAATGCAAAAGCCTGGGTAATGAGGCTTTTGTTCACCGAGTGGGTAAATCTGTGTTTCGGCCCGACAGTGAATAAATTTTTGGAAGAGAAGCGCCTCTCCCTGAAATGTCTGCTGGTGTTGGGCAATGCCCCTCCCCACCCTCCTGGCCTCGAGGAAGATATCCTAGCGGAGTATTCCTTCGTTAAGATTCTTTTTCTTCCGCCCAACACCACCCCTCTCCTCCAGCCCATGGACCAGCAAGTGATAGCGAACGTTAAGAAGCTGTACAAGAAACATCTTTTCAAGAGATGTTTCGACATCACCGATACCACAAACCTCACCTTGCGTCAATTTTGGAAGGAGCATTTCGACATCGTCATTTGTATCCGACTCATCGACCAAGCTTGGCAGGAGGTTTCGAGGCGAACCTTGAATTCCTCGTGGAGGAAACTCTGGCCTGATGCCGTATCCGCCCAAGACTTCAAGGTGCCTCTCTTCCAAGAATTTCTTCACTGTCAGGCTGAAACACAGATTTACCCACTACGTGAACAAAAGTCTCGTTACCCAGGCTTTTGCATCATTCCTCCACATCACTGGAAGCTTCTCCTTTATCACTTTGTGGGCCTTGAAGGCTCGAGGAGTCTCCTAATGATACACAAGTACTAGGGGCTTCACCTTAAAATCCCGACTGGCGTTAGAACAAAGTGCAAGAGTAAGCCTGTCTTTCATAAGCTTATGCCCGGATAGCTTCTTCTCTTCCTCCGTGATGTGCGTCCGATTATGCTTTTTTTTCCAAAAAAGGCCAGTCTTCTCACAGTTGAAGACTTGCTGAGAACTGTAGCCTTCCTTGATTGTCATCTCGTTGAACGTCTTATAAAGACTTGCGCAGCTTTTGTGTCCAAGCTGGCAGCCTCCCCATGCCACACCACCGAATGGATGCCAGTCCGTTTACGGAATTTATCAAACCAACCCAGAGAAGCCTTGAAGTCTGGGGTTGCCTTCAATGTCCCTTCTCCTGCGTCGTCTTCGGCCTGAGCACTCAGATCACCAAAAATAGCGCTGGCCTTGTGGCAGATTGTCGTCTTGGTTATTGTATCGCCAGCGATTTATTTGTCTTTAATCCATACAAGAAGCAGCCTCTCCATCTCATCATGCTCATGGCTCCTCTTGTTGGACAAAATAGTCACACCCTTGGAAGGTGTAACTGCTTTGATGGCTTCCTTCTGCTTAAGGATGGTGCCTATCATCGTCGGATTTCGGCCGTATTCCTTAGCGATCACACTCAGCCGCATGCCAGCTTCATACTTTTTAATTATCTCCATCTTCGTCTCTATAGAAAGCATCCTCCTCTTATCGTGAACTTCAGCAACATTCTTGGGACCCATGGGTAATAACTTAAGTTAATTAAGTTCACACACAACACGATAAGTAACTTACTAAAAAGAAAGCGAAATCACTAACACGAATTTATGTTAAGAAACGAAATCTACGTGAACGAATGAATTCCATGTGCGTGCAATAACGCTGATGTGACGAAATGGTCGAAGGACGCCTTTACGTAGAGGGATGATGGGACAGATGCTGACCAATAGGAGAGTAGGATTTCGGCAGTGACTAGCATCAGGAACCAATGGGAGAGCGGGAGGATGGTGGCGAGTCTACTCAGTTGGCGGCACGCGAGTTTTAAAATTGTTCTTGGCGCCCCAGGCGAATGTCGGTTTACAGTACAATAACCCTTTCGCAACCTGAATTATTTTCATACACAGAAGCAAAAAAATCTTTCATAACCTGGATTTTTCGTAAGTAGGGACTTTCATATGTAGAGGTTCCAATGTAGCAGCTTTTATGGGAACTATAGGCACACATAGCTTACATGAAAGTAGTAATGACAATGGGATTAGACTGGCAACACTAGCCACAGAAGACAATTTAGTAGTAGGAGGCACTCTGTTCCCACAAAGAAAAACATTAAGGCACTTGGCTTTCACCTGATGGAAATACAACCAATCAAATTGATCACATTTTAGTTAAAAGGAAATTTAGATCAGCGCTGATGGATGTGAGAGCATACCGGGGAACGGATTGTGATTCAGATCATTATATGATGGCAGCAAAAATATGTATAAAATTAACAACAAAGAGAAAGAATGGAGGGCTAACAGCTAAGATAGATACTGAAAAACTGAAGGAAGAGGAAACAAGATTTCAATGTCAGGCTGAAGTAGAGAACAGATTTGCAGCATTAGAGGTGGATGATGATGCAAGTTGGAACCAGGTAAAACCAATAGTGTTGGAAGCAGCAGAGAGAACTGTTGGCAGGGTGAGGCAACGAAGGGGAGGGCGATGGTTTGATGAGGAATGCAGAGAGGCAGCCCAAAGATGAAGAGAAACAAGATTAAAATGGATAGAGAATAAGGGAAATACAGAGAGGAGAAGGATATATACAGAGGCAAGAAATGAGGCATGCAGCACTAACAGAAGGAAGAAAAGAATGCTAATCGATAGGTAGCTGAAAGAGCTTGAGAGCAACAGCAGGCGGGGAAATGTGAGGGATGAGTTCCATGGTATAAATAAAATCAGTAAGGGATACCAGGCCAGACTAGGAATGGTGCACAGTAGATATGGCGATCTTTTAGTAGATAGAGAGGAAATTGAAGAGAAATGGTTAGAACATTTTAGAATCTTGTTAAATAGAACAGCACCTCCTGAACAGCCTGGGGAGAATGGAGAAATTATATTGGGAGAGGATGATGAGGAACCAACCACAGAGGAAGTTCTAGAAATAATAAATCATCTAAAGAATAATAAGTCTGCTGCCCTTGACGAAATTGTAAATTAGTGCAGACCTACTGAAGTATGGAGGAAGACAACTACAAGAAGTAATGGGAAAAATTGTGATCAGAGTCTGGAGAAGAGAAGAAATGCCTGAAGAATGGGAGGAGGGACTGTTTGTACCAATTCACAAGAAAGGTGATAGAAAGGAATGTGAAAATTAAAGAGGCATTTGTCTCTTAACTGTTGGATATAAGATTGTAGCTAAGCTATTGTATAATAGACTGAAGAGACACAGTGAGACCATAGTAGGGGATTACCAAGCAGGGTTTAGAGCGTCTAGATCAACTATAGACCAAATATTTATTGTAAGGCAGATCTTTGAGAAATATTGGGAATATGATAAAAGACTCTTGGCATGCCTTTATAGATTTTAAGCAGGCATATGACAATATACAGTGAGAGGAATTGTGGAGGATACTGAGAGAATTCAGGATACCAGAGAAGCTTATACGCCTAACAAAAATGTGTTACAGGAATATGAGAGGCTGAGTTCGGGTTGGAGGGGAAGTAACAGGTCCTTTTGAAGGTAACGGTTTAAAGCAGGGATGTGCACTTTCTACGATTCTCTTTAACCTAGTGCTGGAAATAAAGTTTCTAGAGATTAATATACGCTAAATAGAAGCGAGAAAATTGGTCTGAATTGGGTTAAATACAACGAAATAACCTTACCTCCGCTCTCAGCTGATTGTTCCAAACCAAAACATTGATCTTTTCATTTGTTGTTTATAGTACTATAGTATGTAATATGAGACTACATATAGTAGTATTGGATACAGTGAAGTAAAGAGCATAACTTTAAAAGACCCAAGGAAAATATGCAAATTTGTTATGTTTGTATTTCATGAGGGTCTCTCGGTGTTTAGGCCTAGCCACCGATAACCAGAAAACGGCTCTATCCCACCGATAGCCAGAAAACGGCGCTATCTAATGAAAAAAAAAAAAAAAATGTGGTTTACAACAAGACATATTTGTCATATTTCAACTTAAAACACTTCATATAACAAAAAATAACCTATTTCCATATAAATAAAGTTTCTAGAGATTAATTTATGCTAAATAGAAGGAATAAAATTCAGTTTTAAGCTCTAACAGGAACAGTTTTGTGCATATTTATCATATAAAGTAGTCGAGCTCAACCAATAGTAGGTGTTTTTGATGCGTTCCATCATTATCTCTTTTAACTCATAAGTGTTTAAGGCCATTGCCAAATCAGGAGAATAGAAAATTCTTAGCATTATCTTTTAAGTCTTCCATCTAGGGTCTTGCTCCTACAAACTTTTCTGTATGAAAGGTGTGCGTGGAATATCTCAAACCACCCTCAAGTTATGCTTCAGTAGTCATTAAGGCTCACATTATAAGTGACAGAATTGCAAATACAAGCATAACTTAATGTATTGAATGATCAGTTCAAGTAGGCTATAAGAGTCCTCTGAAGGCTGTGTAGAGTGTTTCTGAAGTGTCTGGCAAATCTTTAAGAAGAACCCTAGTTAGTGATGATTCTCAGGAAAGGATACTTTGTTGTTTTCCACCCCTTTTGACATTTCCAGTATCCTGTCATCACACATAGAATATCTTAAGTCTTGGATGGGGACATCAGACAGTTTTTACACAATGAGGCTATTGAGCCAATGTAAATCTAGTCACCTAGATTTTTCCATTGATTTTTCTTGTTCTCAGGGCCTCAGGGAAGGGGCTGGAGACAAGTATTGATCATTTCAGTCTCAAGTTTGTTCATTTTGTTTTCAATGGAGTCCTTCATTTCAGTCCTGATGGCTATGTGTAAGGGCAAATGGATGATTTTTATCGAAATGTAGGCCACTCACGTACTTCTAGATCTTGTTCCATCCTCGGTTGAACAAGTACATATCAACACTTGTCTGTCTGAGTAAGGGAAGGTCACATAATTCTTAGCTTTTTGTTTTGGTCTGAGTATGGTGCCACAAGTATTCACCTGGTTGTTGGTGTGTATAGCAGGATGGAGTCACCTGCTTGATATCAGAGTTCTCCTGTACGTATTTGGACGACTGGTTAGTTCTCATCAATTCATTTCAGGTGATCTTGAGATTGAAGGATTATTTTTTGTCCAGTATCAGGGCTGGGCATTTTATCATTGAAAGGTCTGTGTTTTTTCCAATCTAATGTATTATTTATACTATGGGGATGAAGATTGGCTATCTTTTCTGTTTTTTTTTTCTAACAGAGTGATGATTAGACAATTTTCTAACAATATTTTGAAAATTTTGATCAATTTCCCTCTAGACCTCAAGAACTAACATCCCACATTGCCCTCAGATGTCTCAGGCAGATTTTGGGACCATTCTGAGAAACATTTGATATTAGGGAGTTGTACTGTAGAGAAGAGCAAGCTGCTTATAAACAACACCCTAAGAGTTTACCTGGACAGACTTAAACCTTGAAGAGGAAGAGTGAAGAATTTATACTCTGATGTTAGGAGGCCTAACAGTGTCAAAGAATGCTTAAGCAAAATCACATGGAGTTGATTCCTAAGCTGCTTTTGTTTGAAGGTAAAGTCTCATGGAGTCCAAGACTTAAGCTTGTCTTTGTATTATTTCGTTAAAACTTTTCACTAGAGAAGGTTGTCAACACAGCTCAATGGAGATATAGTATAACTGTTTTTGTCTCACATTGTTTGCAAAATGTTCAAATTTCATTTGAGTTGTGTAAAGCCCATAGCCCTATCATTGCTAGAGGGCACTGCCTTCTGAACCAAATATGAGAGTAACCTTGCTTTCTCTCATATTGTTAGTTGCTAGGAAATCCCAGTATAAAATTATGGGAGCATGGAGGTGCACGTTGGTGTATAGGAGTGCACCTTCATATCTGGAGGTAGTAGTTGTCTTTAGTTTTGACTGTCAGTTTTGAGTGCTCTACTTGAAAACAGGAGTCACTAGTACCCTACAAGATAGTTCTTTTTCCCTGTAAGGATCCTCTGATAGGTCTTTCTACAAGGGCCTTACACCCTTCTGTAGCTCCAACATCTGGCGGTAGTACTTACCAGAGGGATCACGCAACAGGCAGGAATGTTTATACTTTTCCCCTCGTTAAAAAGCTTTTAGTTCATTTGGCTGAACAGTTGTAAAGCCCTGTCCACACGGCTTGACGAACTGTGTTCAATGTGACGTCAGAAGCTGGGGAAGTCAAGAGTTTTCCCCCTGTATCTGCGCTTCTGACGTCACATCGAGGAAAGTTCGTCGGGCAAAGCTCCCTCATGTGGACAGGGCCTAGCAGTAGGTAAGATTGATTCCAAATAGTAAACATTTTTATGATAAAATTATATGGATGCTTGCCTATTGTTACAGTGAAAACCCACCAAGCCTCCTTATAGTATCTTAGTGGGTGGTCATCTCAGTGCCACAAGGTGGGAAATGGCTGATTACGGAGGCAGTCCTAGCAGGTCAGCCAAGAGTTATTTTGTTTATTTTGAATGCTAATCTCACCTAACGGCACAAAAATATAAGCTAACTTTAACAGTAGGTAAGTACTATCCAAATAATTGTGTTAAAAAAAATTTCATATTTTTACTGTACTTTGCTTGACGGTGTTTCTTGTATTATTTTGTTTTAAGAACTCGTTGTTTTAGAGTTTGATCCTTTTATATGAATAAAAATATATACGTACTAGCAGATTTTCTCCATTTACTGTATCAGAAAAAGGAAGAAATTGAGGAAAAGAGCTATCAGACAAAATGTGTTTATTTCCAGCACATTTGAATAATGTACTAATTTTATTCACAGCTTATTTGAACTGTTGAATAATGGAACACCAGAACGACATCAATATCTAGTTCATGCTGTTAAATGGTCATGTGCAGAAACTCATAAACTTGGCCATCCAAGATTACACCAACTACTAGCACAAACTTTATGGAAAGGTAAGAGTGTTGCCTGTGTTTCTCAAATACAGAACTCTCATATTACTCATTAATTCTGCAGAGCCTATATTTTTTATGTGGAACGTTTGAATTTTTTTATAGCTTTTATTATGTATATATTCAGTATGTATAGTTGACACATATTACATAATACAAAATTTTGACTGCCACTGATGTTTGAGGTAATTGTGTCCTACATTGTAAGTAGATTACATAAATGTAATGTCGTTATGTTCATCATATATTTATAGAATTATTTTTAAACAGTTTTAGTAGCTGAAGTCATTAACAGACAAAATTCTTCTAGACGGGTTTGCGTGTAATAAATGATTCATCTTGGAAGAGTTATAACAAAGCATTGGAATCTTTTGGAAGTGTGTTACTGTAGTTATTTTTATAAAATAGTTAACAAGGTAACTGTGTCTTTTCTTATGGATTTTGTTTGGTGCTGACCTGATGGCTTTGCTTTTTAGTAAGAGATGAAAATGAGCACAGTTAAGTTTAAGCAGTTGCATATAGGTGAGAAGAGACTAGATGTAAATTTAAAGTGAAAGATATAAAAGTATTGTAGCTGGAGACCAAAGTAATGCTGCAAGAAACCTCTGGTACCATCTACAGTAAGCCACACATGGCACTCTGCAGTGAAGATTTACTTAGTTCTGAAATATGAGTGGAAAGTTAGTAGATAATTTATTGTAGTTTTTATAGGAAGTACTTTTTTTTATTTTGCAAATTGTAGTGTGTTCCTGATTACTTTTGATATGGATGTGTGTTCACAGAGAAAAATTATGGCTCAGCAAGATATCACTATCTGCGATCAGAGGATGGTGGAGGATGTGCTGATATGCTAGTAGAATTACATTTATTGCGTGGTTATCCATCAGAGGTTGATCTATTCCTTACACAGGCTGTTCTTCAGTAAGTATCATAAAAGTAATGTGTTCTTACTTATGGTGATTGACTTGGAATTGGTTTTTGCTTTTGTGATGTAATTCATGTTGCAAACAATACAGTCGACACCATTAGGTATTTTGGTGACTATAATAACTTATTCTTTCCAGTCATGAAGCTTGTTTGTGTTTGCAGTTACTTTAACCAGAATGTTCATCCAAATTTTAATTCGCAGGAAACCATATCATTGAGCTCGTTAAGGGTGTCGGCCAGTGGGGTTGGGTTCTCATGATCCATCTTAATGGAAATTACAGTGATCATTTATAGTGTTTTAAGGAATGTGTACATACATTTTATTTTTCAATAGAAGCAAAAATGTATCTTTTGTTAATTTTTTTTATAATTTTTTTTGCACATTTTGAAAACCCTCTCCACCATTTATCAGTCAATTTAAAAAATTAAAAAAACTAAATCAAAAGTTTAATCATAAAGAAGAAAAACACATGAATAAATATGTCAAGTTAGCTTTTGTTTACTATGAAAGAATGAAATGGTAAATAGTACAAAAAAAATTGTTAAATATTACTACGTATATGTAAAAAAAATAATTCGTACGTACAAATAAAAAACAAAAATGAACATTCGAAATTATTCCCAAATTATCACTCAATATAATGCATTTTAAACTCCTTCATAAATATCTGAGTTATGGAGATTTGAATGTACAAAACTAATGTTTTGAGAAAAATGCAGTCAAGGTTTGTCTTGGTGCCACACTCAAAGCGTCTTAAAAAGCCTAGCTGTCACCTGGTCCCCTCTTTTTTTTTCAGAGATTGTATCCCCTCTGATATAAAATAAAGACTAGCTGAGTCTGAACTTTTGTCAACAACAGCAACACAAGTTAGTTACATTCTAGCTTTTGTAAGGGGTGTGTCAGTAGCGTATCGTTTTGTGTGCACAGTGGGTCTTCGGTAATTGCTTAGGATAGGGACCATAACCACCTGTGTTAAGCAAACATCCGTATTATCAGTACTTCAATAGTTAAAACACCAAAGACACCCTACCTTTGAAAATACTTAGATGCCATCCGCCTATTTGAATACTAGTTCAAACACCAAATATACCTTAAACTATCATATGGGTACTCACCATTGATCTAGCCAAGCATATGTTGATTGAAGATGATACACATATATGTAGTACAATTTAAAACTGTTGCAAAGGCAAACACATGTTCCTCCTTTGTTTGTATTTAAGTTTTATGTCTATAATGCCATAAGTCTGTTATGAATTCTTAACTATTTTCAATTTGTGAGAGAGAGAATTATTTGCAAATTAGTAAATAATTTATCTTAAAAAATTTAGTCGTTAAAATAAAGTTACTAGTGAATGTTGCTCTTTGAAAAAATTCGTGAATTAGGTAATTTTACACAATATACTATTTGGAGATGAGCTCTACAGAAAAAACAGGGAGTAAAGTGTTTCTGGTGAGTTTAGAGCATACTTATATAAAATGTGTTGGTAGTTTGTAGAACGGTGTAACTACTATTACATTGTGTACAATAGTACATATATTTGACCGAGACTGTAGGTTTGGTGACGTCACTGCGATCTTCGTACATATTTTTATTTTTATATTTCGTGAATGGATATACATTTATGATAAAAAAAATTATCTATTGTACTGATTATAACACTGAAGTAAACCCGGTGTAACCAGAATCAAGGTTTTATTCAGTAAACAATTCCACTACAGTAGTACACTGCAAATAAAAAACACGTTGAACACAGACATAAACATAAATAAACACTTGAGTTAACTAAGACGGTACATAAATCATACTCCTTATGAAAGACAGTATAACCAAGAATATACACAAAGCATATAACATACAAAGGGGCATCATAAGTAACATATACAAAGAATCAAGCATTGTACCATAATCTGGCGAGTCTACAGCTGTAATACGAGACACGTCAGCAAGGAACCACAAAAGTAAACAAAAGCTATAGAGACCACTAATATGAAACAGGTTTATTTTTACCACATTCTTCCCTTCTCAGTTAAGTTCACTTGGAGTAATCCTGAAGGTACTTTGGAGGTTGCCTCACTCTCTCTGACCTTCGAAGTGGAGGAGGTGAGGCTACCTGTTGAGGGACTGTACGGGATTCCTGAAGAGTGTCATGCTGAGAAGCAATATCCACATGGGAGAGACTGCGTGCAATCTCCTGAGGAGCATTTGCAACTGACAATTCCTCAGGAACCTCGGACTGAGATACAGGAACCCCAGCATCTGTACTTTCACGGTTGTCACTAGCCATAGGAGCAAGATGTCTTAATGAAACCGTAGTCACCCTACCATCTGGAAGCTTCACATGAGCATACTCGGGGTTCGCCTCTACGATTTCAACCTCATCCACTAAGGGGTCGTTCTTGCTGTATCTTACATGGCGTCTCAGGAGAGCAGGCCCTCCTTGGATGAGCCAAGTAGGCAACGATTGGCCGGTGGTGGACCTTCTACTATGCAGGAAAAGGCGCTCATGAGGAGTACAGTTCGTGGAAGTGCACAACAAGGAGCGTATACAATGGAGAGCATCTGGGAGAACAGTTTCCCACTGAGACACATCAAGGTTCCTTGTCTTAAGGGCTAATGTCAGAGTTTTCCATATAATTCTGTTATATTTTTCAGCCTGACCATTCCCTTTAGGGTTATAAGGTGTAGTGCGACTGGTAGCAACACCTTTCTTCATCAGGAAATCCTTCAGCTCTTCAGACATAAAACATGCACCCCTGTCAGTGTGGAAGTACGCTGGCATGCCAAACAAAGCAAAAAGTTGCACCAAACAACTGATGACAGTTCTAGTGGTCATATCTGCACAAGGGAAAACAAACGGGAACCTTGAAAATTCATCCACAACAGTGAGGAGGTACTTGTTTCTAGATTGAGAGGGAACTGGGCCTTTGAAATCTAAGTTCAACCTCTCGAAAGGCTGGGTTGCTTTGATCAGTTGTCAAGGATTTGATGAATCGAGGTTTGAGCTCTAAACACACTTGGCAAGAGGTGGTAATTTTCCTCACTTCTTCTACCGAGTAAGGTAGATTCCGTCCGCCCCCAGGACAAAAATGCATCATGCGAGATATCCCAGGGTGACATAGGATTTCATGAAGTTCTCGGAGTTTATCAGAAGTAGTGGCACCACAGATGTGGGAGAGAGCATCAGCTGGTATGTTTTCTGTTCCTGGACGGTATACTATGTCATAGTGAAAACATGAGAGTTCAACTCGCCACCTCGCTATTTTGTCATTCTTTATTTTACTGTTTGATTTAGAGTCAAACATAAACTTTACACTACGTTGGTCAGTGATGAGCTTGAAGTGGTGTCCAATTAAGTAGTGTCTCCACTTCCTCAATGCCTCCACTATGGCATAAGCTTCCTTTTCCACTGAGGAATGTCCTTGTTCACTGCGAGTGAGAGTGCGGGAAAAGAAAGCCACTGGGTGATCATTCTGTGTCAGAGTAGCTGCTATCGCATGATCAGAGGCGTCCGTTTCCATAGTGAAAAGAGAGGAGGGATCATTGGCCGTTACCACCGCACTAGCAATGTCTTTCTTCAAGTTCCCGAGGGCTAGTAGTGCTTCAGTGGACAAAGGAAAACCATTGGCTTGTGTGAGAGGGTGGATTTTCTCTGAAAATTTAGGTATCCATCTTGAGTAATGTGAAAGCAATCGCATGGTCATGCGAAGAGAAGCTGCATCTTAGGGGGTGAAAGATTCCACAGTGGTTTCAAGCATTCCGGATCGGGTTTAATTTCCCCATCCGTTACTGAATACCCAAGTAATTTAATGGATCTGACTTTGAAGTCACACTTGTTGTGGTTTAGAGTGAAATTGTACTCCTCAGCCACCTTCAAAAACCTCCGTAAATTCTGGTCATGCTCCTCCTCTGTCTCACCACACACAGTAACATTGTCAACATAAGCAAAAGTACCACTTACTTTTTCTTTCTTAAGGATTTCGTCAAGCACACGTTGAAAAGTTGCTACTCCATTTTTCACTCCAAATGGAATGCGACTGAACTCATAAAGTTTGCCCCCAGCTTCAAATGCAGTGTACGGTCTCTCTTCTTCTCTTATTGCAACCTGATGGTAAGCACTTTTCAGATCTAAGGTACTGAACACCTTGTACCGTGCAATGTTGTTCACCATCTCGTCGATATTTGGCAGGGGGTAGGCATCAAGCTCAGTGAACCTGTTTATGGTACGAGAGTAATCTATAACCATCCTCCTTTTCTGATTCTCCCCTGATGTCACCAGCACTTGAGCCCTCCAAGGAGAATTACTAGGCCTTATTATTCCTTCCGACATCATACGCTCAGTCTCGGCTTCAATGAACTTCTTGTCACTCAAGGAGTATAATCTTGACTTATGAGCCACTGGTTTACAATCTGGTGTCAGGTTCTTGAAAAGGAAAGGAGGGGTCACCTTAACAACACCTAGTGAACATACCTTCAAGGGAGGTTTTTCTCCTCCAAAATCCATTTCCAGACCAGAATGTTTCCTCAGGAAGTCATGCCCTAGTATCACATCACTACATAAGCTTTGTAACACCTTGAGTTCAACACCGTGATAAGTCTCTCCTTGCAACTCCAAGTCCACAGTGCACAGACCTAAGATGTTTGAGGACAGGGATTCATCAGCCATAGAGACTTTTCCATGCTCTGGAGACAGTTAGTTTGTTTAGGTCCACTACATCATGACGAACAAAGCTGTCTGAACTCCCAGTATCAGTAAGGGCACTGACAGAGCTACCATTAAGCTTGAGAGGTGTTAGGGATTTTTCAAGACACTTAGGGGAGGCCCCCACTATTGAAGCTAGCATTGCTGTGGAATGTTTTGGGCTAGAAGAGCCATTCACCTGTTTCACAGAGCGGCACACCCTAGCATAATGCCCTTGCTTCTTACATTTCAAACACACTGCGTCTTTAGCAGGACACTCAGTCCGGGGATGCCGGTTGTTCCCACAAAAAAAACATCGAGCACCAGAAGTAGCAGCAGAAACAGACTCTCTGTTATTTTTAGCACTAGATGATTCCTCCTCTCGACTCACTGCTGACACAGCAGCATTGACAGGTTCTGCTGAAGAGTAGGAGGCTGAATGCTTCTGGGCCATTTCCAGAGTGCGGGCCTGTTCATAAGCAGTATTTAGGTTCAGTGTCCTATTCTCCAACAGATGCTGGCGTATTGCACACGAGACCAAACCATTAATGAAGGCATCCCAAACATAACTGTCACACGCTTCCTCCGCAGTTACACTTTTGAATTGGCAGTCTTTAGCAAGTAGCTTCAGTGCTTGCAGGAACTGATCCAGGGACTCACCTGAGTTTTGCCTGCGATTGGCAAGTAAATGTCTGGCAAATATTTCATTCTTTGGTTTCACGTACAAAGATGTCAGAACCTCTTCAGCCTTCTCATAAGTCTCGCACTCAGAAATAAAGTCATACACACTAGGAGCCACATAGTTAGTGAGAAGAACCAGTTTGTCAAGCATAGGGGTAGTCAGCTGCACTGCTTGAACGAAGTTTGTAAATGTCCTCAGCCAGTGTGTCCACTCCTTGGCGGCCTGGGCAGAGTCAGGGTCCACCTCGAACCGGGGAGGGCGTAGAAGCCGTTCCATGGCGATTGAATTGTTTTACTGAATAAATTGAAGTAAACCCGGTGTAACCAGAATCAAGGTTTTATTCAGTAAACAATTCCACTACAGTAGTACACTGCAAATAAAAAAACACGTTGTTGAACACAGACATAAACATAAATAAACACTTGAGTTAACTAAGAAGGTACATAAATCACACTCCTTATGAAAGACAGTATAACCAAGAATATACACAAAGCATATAACATACAAAGGGGCATCATAAGTAACATATACAAAGAATCAAGCATTGTACCATAATCTGGAGAGTCTACAGCTGTAATACGAGACACGTCAGCAAGGAACCACAAAAGTAAACAAAAGCTATAGAGACCACTAATATGAAACAGGTTTATTTTTACCACAAACACCATACTGTAATATAAATGTAATCACAGCAAAATAAAGTAATCAGTGTGTACTATAAGGTATTTTTGTCTTTTGAAAAGTGCTCTCCCAAGGAATTATTCCTCGAATAGGTTTTTTATTATGATGTGCTAATAATATATAAGGTAAAAATGTTTTTTTTTTCTTTTGCATCTACGCTTTGTCGCCAAACGCAGACAACAATAATACGATAATCTACAACAATTATCGTTGTATGACTAACTGCATTGATTGGAGAAGTTTTTTACTACCAAAATGATAATGAATTTTAAATTAAAAATTAGTGTTATCCTAAATGTTATTACTACCCAGAATACACTACTATCAAAATTTCTGAATGGTAACTGAACAATAAAGCTTGCTGTGAATGCAATCATATAACTCGGTTACCGTTTTGTTCATTGACCGCTCAGATTGAAAAGACGATTTCATTGATATTGAATTATTCCTTGAATAGGCTATTTATCATGAATATATGCCAATAATATACAAGGTGGAAATGGTTTAATTATGCCTGGGGTATAGACTGAAAAGGAGTCCAAAGAAAAATCCATGGCTGACTGATCATGCGACTGCAGATTCATGACTAAGCGATGACCCACTGTATCACCTTTACCAGTGTTTTTTTGGGTGCTTTTCTTGGCCTTCATTATATTGTTTGTAAATATTACAAGAACTTGCTTTCTGTCAGTGAGCAAACTTCTTTAAGGCATTTTTATGTTTTTTCATATATAAGAATATTGGTTCCTATTTTCTGCTACAGCTTAAAATTTAAAATTTGTGGAAGCGCTGTGTTAGGTGTAGGTAATTAACTTGGCTCAGTTTTGGAGTAGAAAGGCACAGCACTGCTTAATAGACTAGTTCATTTCTGCCACTCATTGAGTAGCTCTTGATTAGTTGAATTTCACTGGTTGGTTTGCCGGCTTTTGGTGAAGTACTCCTGTTTTGTTTTGGTAGTGCTAATCCTTTAGCTTATTCAAGTTTGTCTATGTCAGACTCCAGTGCTCATAGTATTCGATATTGCAGCAACGGTTGGAGGACTAGATTGACATTGGCTAAATATAACACACTTACAGTTTGTAGTTCTTGTAGAGGACAAAATTATTCTCCTGACCTAAAATCTGGTGAGTGTAGGGGATGGGATTGGTGGAAGTGGAAGGCTGACTTCTCATTAGCGAGACTGCAAGGAATAGAGAGAAAGGCGGCTGCTAAATCTGTGGTTACGACATCACATTCCCCGAGACTTCAAGGAATAGAGAGAAAGGTGGCTGCTATGCTGTTTTTCAGTCTTCTAGGCCACTGAAATGGCCTGCAGTCCATGAGCAGGCTGCTCAGCTTCCATGTAAGAGTTCCAGAGATCTTGATTGTAGCCCAGAACCATTGCGCAGCTTCTGGGAACCAAAGAGCTCCCCAATGTCTCCCGAGTATTTTGTCCTAAGACACTCCATCAAGAAGAGTTCCGAGTGTTCAGTGGCAATCAAACACCGTGTGGGAGAATGTTCAGTAACAACTGAGCACCCAGTGAGTGTTGACAGTGCAAGGTGTAGTGAGTACAAACACCCAGTGGACGTCAAACACTTGGTAGATGAGATTGCAGTGTGCTTTGAACAGTCAGTGATCGCGCAAGGTGAACATTCCGAGCAGCAGTTGGCGCTAGAACATCCAGTGTCTGATCATCTTGCTACAGTTAAACGTTCATGTACTAAGAAACACCAAGTGTTAGACAGTTTTTCTGACGGCTCCTCAGGCCCAATGACATCACCAATGACTTTGTCATGAATGCTCCTCACCTCCTGCTGTGTCATATGTGAGAACTCCAATGGTGCACAATGCTTCTATGGACCCAATTCAGTGATGCCTAGACAGTATTTTGGACCTTCTTAAGAAGCAACTGGACTTGGCTCCCTCTCCGATCTCATCCTCAGAAGACACCTTAGACCAGGAGATCAGCCTATGTCAGCCTACTCCTCCTTACTGAAATTATTTTTTTGTTACCCTTCATTCTTCTCTCCTTCAGACCCTTCGTTGCCAGCTCTGCACGTATGATGGGACAACCTGTGGGAACTTCTGGTCTCCTGAAGATGGTACGTACTTTCCTACTCCTTGAAGAAGGCACTGTCAGGCATTGAGACTTGGCTGACTGACAAGGGGGATCTCGGGACGGATATGTTCTGCACTCCTCCTCACCTGGTGAAAAGGAGACATCTACTATGTCACCAGGGAAGGCCCCTCCTTCGGAGTGTCTGCCTCCTCCCAAGGAGAATACTCCGGCTTGATAGATTCTTCACAAAGATTGAAATTCAATCCGCTAAGATCTGCCTTTCATCTTCAGAGTTGGGTCATGTGGTTAAAGACATGTTTAAAGTCATCAAAGTCTTAATTTTCTTGGACTGGATGGAGGGGCCATTACCAAAGAAGATTGAAGACTGCTCCTCGCGACAAGACAACTTTGCCAAGTACGGGTGAAGAGTGCTCTCTTGTTTGTGTAGATAGAGCGATTTGTGATGGATCACAGGAACAGGCTGCTGTCTTCATCTTGGGTATCCTTAAGAAGAGGGAGCTGTGGTGTTTGTTTGCCACAAAAGGTCTCCTACTCCTCCTCTCAGTTCAAGATAGACAAATCGTGTTCCTGCGGTCTCCACTAGTAGTAGTGTGGTCTTTACCTTACAGCAACGGCACTTTTGAGGCAGCAAAGCCAGATTTCAGTCCCAATCTTGTACTAACCTCATGTCAGTGCGCCCGATCAAAAAATCCTCCGCCAGACCCTCCTCTAACAAGTGAGGATCGGGTCCTCTGTGCTCCAGTAGTAGCCAGGCTTCTTCATTTCTGGAGGAAATGAGAAGCAAGAAAGGCAGAACCATAGGTTATAAAAGTTCTCCAAGATGGTTATTCCATCCCATTCAACTCAGAACCCCCCTTGACGTCAATGCCCATCAGTAGGCTCACATAAGTTTTTGGCCCTGTCACAGGAGGTGACTTCTCTGCTCAAGAAAAGGACTACAGGAGTAGTGGAAGATGTAAACTCGAAGGAGTTTTGCAACTGCCTTTTTGTCATTCCCAAGTCATTGGGGTGTTGGAGACCTGTCCTGGGTGTAAGTGCCCTTAATTTCTTCATGGGGACTACGAAATTCAGGATGGAAACAAACTAGTCTGTTCTGTTCTCCTTCCAGTAGGGGGATTGGATGGTGACAATCGACATGGATGCATAGTTTTATATTCCAGTTTGTCTAGAATCAAGGAAGTGCCCAAGGTTTGAGTTCCAGGACAGGGTCTTTCAATTCCGGGCCATATGCTTCAGCCTCTCCAAAGCGACAGATCTTCTCCAGGGCTCGCCTCCTTGGCGAAGTGGCTTCATCTGATGGGCATGAATCTTTGCCTGTATCTCAAAGATTGGCTCCTATGCTCTCCTTCAAGAACAGAGGATTTACAGCAGACACTTCAAGATCAAAGAGGACCTTTATTGGTGGGTTGAAGAAAGAAGGTTTGCAGTGGGGAAATCATTACTTCCTCTGAACCCAGATCTAACCTTGTACTCAGATGCTTCAGATTTGAGTTGGGGAACTTGTCTGCAGAATTTGGGCGTTGCTGGGACTTGGTCGGAGCTCAGCATTGTTTGAGAACTGAAAGCAATACACTTGGCCCTCAGACACATTGCTCTGATGATGTACGGCAAGATGATCACGGCTTGCTCCAACAACATAACGGCATTTGCCTACATCAGGAATCAGGGACGCACACACTTTCTCTTTTGTCAGGCAGCCAAGGATCTCCTCATTTGGGCTCAGGACAGCCACACCCAGATCTTACCTGCTTCATTCAGGGCAAACTGAACATCCTTGAGGACAAGTTAAGTCTTTGCAAACAGGTTGTACCAACAGAATGGATTCTGAATCTGCAAGTGTGCACTGACTTGTGGGAATGATGGGAGGGAAGCCTTTTATAGACCTATTTGCGACATCAAAGAACCACCATATTCCCTTGTATTGCTCTCCAGCACCAGACCCCCTCTCATGTGCGACGGGTGCAGTGTAACAGGATTGGTCCAGCCAGGACATTGACATCTTTCCCCCATTCAGTATGGTGAGGGAAGTCGTCATCAAGTTTCAGTCCCACAGCAACTCAAGAGTGACACTCGTGGCCCCATTTTGCCCACAGAGGAAATGGTTCCATGACCTCCTCACACTGTTGGTGGACTTCCCAAGATTCCTACCACAGCGTCAGTCTTCTCAAGCAACCCTGTTTCCATTGATTTGATCAGGGTTTGTCCACTCTTGCTCTGACAGGCTTCAGACTGTTGGGAAACTTTTCAGAGTGAAAGGAATTTCAAGAATAGCTGCAAAGGCTATTGCCAACTGTAGGCAACGCTCCTCCTCCAGTGTCTACCAGGCTAAGTGGTCAGTTTTTTGCAACTGGTGCCAAACGATGTGACATTCACCTTCTAAAACCACTTTAGCTCAGATAGCAGACTTTCTGCTCTACATGAAGTCTTTACGAGGACTGGTGACTTGTACAGTAAAGGGGTATAGAGACCTTGATCTTGTAGCTAGCCAGGATATTTCTGACTTATATCCTTTGACACTTCCAAATGAGATGAGCTTGGCTCTCAGGACCTTCAGTTGAGTCTCTCCACTCCTCATCACTGAAAGACTTAATGAAGAAAACTATGTAGTCACTGCAGGCATTAGACAAATAAGTTGACTTCTCACAGGGGAATGCAGTCTGCATGTTCCCCCCCTGGATTCTTAGCAAAGAATGAAACCCCTTCCAATCCATGGCCCCATTCATTCTCTTCACAGGAATCTTAACAGACATCCTTGGACCAACAGACCAGGAGAGAGTTTTTGTCCAGTTAGAGCTCTAAAGTGTTACCTTGAAAGGACTAAGAACATCAGAGGCCCCTCTCGTAACTCCTGGTGTTCTGTGAAGAACCCGTCACATCCACTGTCCAAGAACACATTGTCCGTCTCCATTAGAGAGGTAATCTCCGAATCTCATAGTGACATTCACAGTGAGACATTAATTACCCTTGTTGAAAAGTCAAGGCCCATGAGATAAGTGCATTGCTTTAGGACCATTTTCCATGGCTGGTATGGTATTGGGTGTCCCCCGCGAATAGCTAAAATCCGCGAATACTTAAAACCACTGTGAGAACACTTAGAACTGCCTGTTTTGATAGTTTAATCAGAAAAAAAACACTAAAGATGCTTATACCCAAGTTTTTTTAATAGTTTAATCACAAAAAGTGCGTTGACACAAAAATACAGCAATTTGTGAATATTTCTCAGTGAAAAATACTGCAAATAGGCAAATTTTCTGTGAATAATGGGTACAGTGGGGCATCGCTTAATCGCGGATCAGCAATCACGGAATCAGTCATTCACAGGTTTTTTCTTGGACTGCTTCTCGTACTATATCGCTGGTATAAATCGCAGCATCGCTGGACAAACATGTTGTGTATGAGATGTTTATCGGTAGGCTAAGCCTCTGCCGCGATCTGATAATCACCAACATACACGAAACAACTCAATTTATGATATTAACTGACAATAAAGGTAATAAAACTATTCTCACCTTATATATTATTGGCATATCTTCATAATAAATAGCCTATTCAAGGTATATGTATAACGATCATTGGTAGGCTAAACCTAGTTAGTGCGATAACCACCAACATAAGTGAACAGATTCACATATGGTATTAACTGACAATAAAGGTAATAAAACCATTCCCACCTTATATTTTATAGGCATATCTCTGAATTAAGTTCCATTCAGCAACTAAAAACAGTGATGATATTGTTAAAACGACATCAGTTGTCGCTCTGTGTTAAAGTTGTCACTGCCTATATTCAATGGTGGCTTCCAAAGGTAAAAATAGAATACATTTTTACTCCTTTTTCATGTAATGGAGATCTGAAGAAAGAATTCTCTCTCTCTCTCTCTCTCTCTCTCTCTCTCTCTCTCTCTCTCTCTCTCTCTCTCTCTCTCTCTCTCTCGGCTATGAAGCGTAAACGAAATACGTAAAACCATTTTTTACCTTATATATTATTGTCATATCTTCATAATAAAAAGGCTATTCGTGGAATAATTTCATATCAGTGAAATCAACTTTTATCTATGCGAAGCCAGCCAGCTGACAAAATGTACGTATGTATTTGAAAATCAAATTATGGTAGCGTTCACAGCAAGATTATCTTTAGAAATTGTAATAGTACTAGTCATAGTAGTAATAATGTTTGGAATATACATAACATTCATTTTCAATACAGAATATCATTGTTATTCTGGTAGTAAATAATAGTTTAGAATGATCATATGTACTCTGCATTGTCAGGGGTTTGTGGCAGCGATGAAACAAACAAAATAACGTTTTCCATTTAGGCTACGTGTTTAGGAAAAACATGAATAGAATCGGCTTTGCGACTTCATTTATTTTGATATTTTTAATGATACAGTAACTATCATTTGTACTACTAACACAGATCTGTTGAGTCCTGTGTTACCAATTTTGCATTTTTAATGCTAGCTTTCATTTTCTAGAGGTAATTAGCAAGAAAATTTTCAATCTAGCATCTGGCAGGAAAACTTGCATTTGTTTTCAAATACATCTAGCATACGTATTTTGACATCAAAACTTTGTAATGTTAAGTTGAATATTTCTTTTATTCTACTATGTTTGATATATCATGTAAGAAAAAGAACAAAATCTTGCAAAACCATTTAGGAATTGAACAGATTAGGTTCCAAAATTATTGGGAATCATGTAACGTAATGTACAAGTACACTGTGTATGTTAGAAACATGTTTGAATCGAAAAAGAGAGCAATTGGTTGAAATTGGCTGGGTGGCATTGTTGTGTATGATGTGAATTTTTTTAGCACTTTATGGAGAAAAATATTGCAAGAAATTGCCATTCCCATTTGGCAAAACTGGCCTGCCCACGTTTTATGTTGTTATTGAAGTCGTGTTTGCCGCGTTCTTTAAATTGTACCCATATAAACGAGTTTTGTGGCATCCAAAAGCCCCGATTCTTTTACTCTTATGGGAAAGAAGCCTAAACGTCAGATGAAGGTTATTACGTGTAATATATTTATATTAACGTGTTATGAAGAAGGGAAGTGATGTTTCGCTGCATGCTGCTGGTAGCATTATCTTTATTATTCATCCGATTGCACTGCAAAATCGTCACCATCTTTATGAACATAGATCGTTGGTGATTACCCATATGATTTACATAATTTTGATATTTCTTTTACCTCTCCCTCTCTTTCCTTATAAAAGAAAAGAGGCCCACCTGAGTACGTAATAGCATATACGTATGTAGCCTTCTAGCTGTAATCCATAGGCTAGTAGGCTACATATGTACTGTAGTACATATATATACTACATATATTTTTAAGGCTAATGTTGTAAAATAACTTTGAAACTGTCTTGAATTTAGATTAAGGTGATAGTTGAAGACATATTTGGTGTTTGAAATAAAGTAGGCAGTTATAAACATTGGAATAGTGGTCTTGGGTGAGTTAACTATTAAAGTAGGCAGTTTTTAGCAATTTTTGAGGGGGGTACCAGGGCAACACTGGTATTTACTTATCACGGGGAGTTCTGGGCCCCATCCCCCGTGATTATCGAGGCCCTACTGTATATACAATCCGTAGAAAAATCTGCGAAAAGGCGAGTCCACGAATCATGAGTCCATGAATAGCTGGGGTCGACTGTACTTGGTTTTTTTAATAGTTTCATCACAAAAAGTGCATTTAATCATGAAATTGATATAAAAATTCAGTAATCTGTGGATATTTCTCATAGAAAAATACCGCAAATACGCGAATTTTCCGCTAACAATGAGTAGACAAGGGCCATAGAGAAAGCTGCGAATACATAAGTCCGCAAATAGCCAAGGTCGACTGTATTTAGTATATGTACTTCCCAAATAATTATATGATCGGAGGCCCCCACCTCCCCTCTCATGGACATAGAGTATGAAAGAATTGTTCTGCTAGCTGTATTGTACCTTTCTACTCCGAAAGTAAATTGAAGCTGCTGCAGAAAATAGGAACTAATAACAATGTCTTTACATACTTGGTAAGTATATATAAAACCTAATTTTATTATAAAAATGTTGTATTTATGATAAAATAACACTTGTAAGCCAATAAAAGCACAAAAAATCTCTGGCAAAGGTAATAAACACAAAAAGGTGAGATAATGAGACACCCTACAAAAGCTAGTGTAACAGTCATGTTTGTTGTTGACAAAAGTTCAGAACCATATGGAATACAACATATTAGAAAAACAATGTTTGGGAAATAAAGAGGAAAGAGGAAGATAAGTTTTTGAGCCACAGAATTTTCAGTATCTGCCTGCACTTGCAAAATTGCATTTTTTACCAAGTAGAATGCTTCAGATTGGTGTGATCTTACATCTGGTACTATACCATTGACTTTGAGATACTGAAAAACACATAGCCAGCTAGGTCACCCCCCCCCCCCTAACACCCCTGCCGATACCCTTAAGGGCAACCGTTTATTCCTAATAGCGGTTCATAAGGCATTGTTGCTCCTTGATTGTCATGTATTGTGGTATACTGCTTTCTACCACTGGCAGATGGTTTGTAATAGTGCAGTATGTGACTATAGTCGATTCATTTAAGGTAGATTCTTGTGCCTACGAGACGTTTGTTTGGCGGCCTCTGATTGGCTGGTAACGGGAGGTAGGCCCCTCGCTCAGTGTGTCATTATTTTTGTCTGTGGCTTAGAAAACTAGCAATATGTTTATATTTCTTCAATTATCTCATGCTTTGCTCAAAATAGGAAAGATTAGGCCATACCATAGGATTCGGTATTAATTGTGCACTAAGTCATTTGTTCCTGAAATCAATAAGATAAAACATAAAGGAATTACGAGTAAAAGTGAAGAGGGAAGCATTTAATTCTTTATGTACCTGTTTTTACTCATCATCGGATTTTGCATCACTAACGCCATCAAGATAAAATAAAACTTGTGTTTTCATACGACAAATACACCCTGAATACTGGTGCTTTCAGATTTTAGGTGCGTGTAATTTGTGAAGAGAAAATGAAGAATATGTCTTATTATGTTGCATCCGTAAATGATTCGAGTTTGACGGTATTGCCGAGAGAATGGGAGTTGCAAGGCGTCATTGCGTGTTCATCTCAACAAGAGATTTGAGTTGCCAATTAGCGATATAGGGTTGCAGTTTTGACAATATTTTGCATGTTACATCATTACACATTCAGTAATTAAATATACAGAATTCCACTATGATTACCGAACATTTTCAATCCAATATTATATAGTATGTCTGGACATATCCGATAACGAAAAAAATAATAATAATGATCAGATGGATGCATCTGGTATCGTTAGCTCAGATCAATGTAGACGGGCCGCGGGGAATTCGGTCCAGCAAAGAAGTTGAACTCTGTGGAAAGAGTTCGCACTCTTCAACTCAGCCTAAGCTTTTAGTCAGGTTTTTTCTGAATATTGTTTCTAATTTTATTTTATGAATATATTTTCAAACGAAAGAGATATCAGAAACATTTTTGAGTGATATAAAATGATAATCTCAGTGAAGTAATAAACACCACAGAATTAAGAAAGATTGACTTCCTTTCAGGCTGAGTCAAGTATGGATGCAACATTTTCAGACATATTCTTCATTTTCTCTTTACATGTTACATACATCTAAAATCTGAAAGCACCAGCGTATTCAGGGTGATTTTATTGTTTAAAAACACTAAATTTTATTTTCTCTTGATCGCATAAATTATGCAAAATCCCATGATAAATAAAAACAGGTATAAAGAATTAAATGTTTCTCTCTACGCTTTTACTCGTTGTAATTCCTTTGTGTTTTATCTTATTTATTTCAGGAAAAGATAATTTAGTTGTACATTTAATACCGAATCCTTTGGTATGACCAAAACTTTCCTATCTATTGCAAAACGTGAGAAAATTGAAGAAATATAAACATATTGCTAGTTTTCTAAGCTACAAACAAAAATATGACACTGAGTGAGCGGCCTACCTCCCGGTACCAGCCAATCAGAGGCTGCCAAACAAATGTCTCGTAAGCACAAGAATCTACCTTATGTGAATCGACTATAGTTAATAGTACATATACTACTAGTGTAGGATCTGAGAAATTGAAAATAAAAGATCCAGATTTTGGCATAGTTTAGTATTTATATAATTACATTACAGTGTTTTGCATAGCTTAAGTTTTGTTTGTAAAAAGGAAGCTTCTATAAGTAATTATTTTTCATACAAACCCATCAACCATATAATCTTAGTTTTTACAATTTTGTTTGTAAAAAGGATGTTTCTATAGGTAATAGTTTTTCATACAAACATATCAACCATATAGTCTTAGTTTTTAAAATTTTGTTTGTAAAAGGAAGTTTCTATAAGTAATAGTTTTTCATACAAACCCACCAGACTTATGGAGTTTAATTCGCTGTCTGAGTATTGCATGTCTTCGAATCAATGACATTCTATTCCATTTATTCAAAAAGCCCAGAAATTTGGCAGTTGAACATCACATGTGTTCAACAGATCAGAGGCATGGGCCTCCTTCTCTTGCTCTTAATGACCAAGAAAGAGCCCCAGGTGAGGCAAACTATCAGTTAGTTCAAAGATTTGATCAGAATCCTCTCACCAAGAAGTAAGTCTCCCTATGTAAAGACCAAAGGTTTGCATACGTGTAGGAACAAATGAAAAATTTTTAAGTACCTAATTTACATTTTTCCTTACATTCAAACCTGAGGTCTTTACTTAAAAGGCCCACCTCTAGCCACCCCTCATTCTGCTTCCTGGGCCAAAAGGTAAAGTGAATGTGTACCAACTGGATGGCAGGGATTTCTCCCCTATCATTGGTAGCCATATACTAATATCCACCTTGTTTTTAGTTAAATGGCCGACTCCAGCTTGCGCTGAAAGTAAATCCTCTATGTAAATACTTCAGGTTTGTATGTTAGGAAAAATACAAATTTCCTAAAAATTTGTAATATTGTTAAAAATTTTATCATGACAAACTCATCAGTTATATAATGCTTGAATAATGTTTTAGGTAAGAGATTTAGCAGTGGTTCTTAATCTATACCATCCTCACCTAAATTTGTGGAGTACTGTAAGTAACTGAATGACAGAGTAAATTAATAAGTTTGTGTTTGGTGATACCTCCAAAATAACATAGCATCCTTAAGTATACAGTGGTCCCCTGTATTCGCAGGGGATGTGTACCTGACCCCTCCCCTTCGTGGATAGTTAGAACCTGCATATAGTTGGAACCCCTATAAAAATGTTTAAAACCTCCTATTTTGTTAGTGAAAACTAAAAAAAAAAAAAAAAAAAAAAAAAAAAAAAATTCATACCTGGTTTTTTAATAGTTTTTTCACAAAAATGCATTTTATGATGAAATTGATAATAAAAACCCAGGAATTTGTGGACATTTTTCATAGAAAAATATCTCGAATAGGCGAATTTTCTGTGAATAATGTGGGGAAATGTTCCAGAGAGAAATCTGAGCGTATTTGAGTCTACGAATCTGGAGAACGTGAATATGGGGGGTCCACTGTAGTATTAAAAATGGCTAAAATCTCAGAATTCCTATTAAAGGCTAAGGGAGTTTAGAGGTCCATATATTTATGAACAATCTCTTACAAGCCAACCTTTTCTTCAATTCCCTGCATATACGTACTTGAAAGGTGAACTGCTGTTGGGTTCAAGATTCTTGAAAACATGTTTTCTTTATGGTTTAAAAAATAAAAGTCTGGTTTGTACCTATACGCACTTTCGTCTCCACAACCGGGCATTGCTTCCAATTCACCCAACTCTTGGGTATCCTCATACAGGCAGTTCCCGGTTATCGGGGGGGAGGGGGTTCTGTTTCCGGGGGTGTGTCGATAAGCGAAAACCGCCATTAACGGAAACTCAGTGATTTATAGCGCCATATTATTTTTACTTATGGAAGCCAACATTGAGAATCGGCAGGGTGTAACAATTTTAATGGAGCTCTTAATAAATGCTTGACAGCTACGGTAAATGACATCAGCGATCAGCTGTTTCTCAATTCGGTTGTTTATGCCAATACATGTTTACAGTAATCGCTTTATTCAGAATTTTTAAAACCGGTATTTGTTCATATACGAAACAAACCTTTCCTCTTAACATTAGGATAATACTAGCGCCAAGCTGGAAACCGGTAAAATTAAAATTAAACTTGTGAAATCCAGGGGACTATTGGCATCTCCTACCGCCTTTAAAATAGGACATGGTTACTTTCTATCTGTTTTAAAGTTGGTTTTAGTTTGCCCGATTTTATTCATTTTCACTTTTTTAATTTTTCTTTCTCTGGGTGTTCTCAGTGTGCGTGTGATCTAATAGGTGTGTGTGCGTGTGATCTAATAGGTGTGTGTACGTTGTGAGATGGAGAATTTTGCTTCACCAACGGGAATTTCTTCCAGTTTTTGGAAGAGACAAAGGAAATGCCCTGGAGTGAGTGGGTTTCCTTGTTCAAGATTTTTAACTTCAGTATCTACAGATCCTCATCCAACATGTAGTATGTGCAGAGAAAACATATATACTATTACTAATCCTTGTTCAATTTGTCGTTGGTCGGTGGAACAGTGGAGGAAGTTTTCTGAGAAAGGCCAAGAAAGGAAATGACTCCATCTTTGAATGACCAAACATCGTCTACTTCTTTTGTGTCAGCAATACACCAGACTGATATGTTTTGTCGTCTGCTTTTGATTTTTCCCATACTCCTTCAGTTTCTTCTAGTGATTCGCTATTGGAAACTCCAGGAGAGGTTTTGGGTAATTTTATGCATAATTACGCTCCGTTATTCCTGGCAGGGAGTGGGGGGAGCATCACCATCTTTGTTCCATGTGCTGGCTCCCGATGCGCAGAGAATGGAAGGTATGTGGGCAGCGTTAGACCTACCAGGCGTACCAACTTTGGAGGGGTTGCTGTCTCATTATAAGGTGTCGCGATTCCAACAGGGCCCGACAGCGCTGAATGTACCCCATCCCCCTGGCCTGCACTTTATGGGAGCTAATGCCATGGCAACGTCAACAACATCAATGTTTCTGGCGATGCAGAATGTTGGAGGTAGTTTTGCTGCACACGCAGGGTTGCCAGCAGCAGCCGCTCAGTCTCTCCCTACAAGTTTGGTGAAGTCACAATCAGCTTCACACACCGATATGGCAGACGCGATGACGTCTCAGCCTACTGCTTCTCTATCTACTTCGTTGCCTCCTGAGCCAAATACGCTTTCAGACTTGTTGGTACACACAGTCATGAAGAAATTACAAGATCTAAAGGAGAAGATAGTTAGAAAGACAAAAAGAAAAGGCATGATTCGTCTTCTTCGTCTTCTTCCTCTAGCTCAGCGTAGAGAAATGCAAACAAGTGGTGAATGCCTTTCTGGAAAAACAAACACAGCCAGCAAGACAGTGGCAGGTAGTACTGGGAATTCTGTCTTCCTTGGAGAAGCTGGTACCACAAGGGAGGCTACACCTTCGATCTCTGCAATGGAGGATGAAGGAGTTTTGGTCGCCAACGGTAGATCACCCATACGAGCACTTTCCCTTGTCGACAGAAGTGAGGAAAGACTTACTGTGGTGGGTGCAGGACAACAATCTGACAGTGGGGGTTCCCCTTCAGCAACCCTCCCCAGACCTCTTGCTGTTCTCAGATGCGTCACTCAAAGGTTGGGGAGCCCATATGGAGGAGCTGATGATTTCAGCAAAATGGAGTGGCGAGGACAGAGAACTCCATATAAACGTGTTGGAGTTAAAAGCAGCGTTTCTAGCATTTCAGGAATTCCGGGCGAGGGTGAAGGGGTAGTCAGTGGTATTGATGTCAGACAATACCACAGTAGTAGCTTACGTAAACAAGCAAGGAGGCCTTGTATCTCGGTAGTTACACATGATGACAGTTCAACTTCATCAGTGGGCTGTAGAGAACTTAGTAGATATCAGGGCCAGATATATTCCAGGATAAAGAAACAGTGGCCGACAAGTTGAGCCGGAGGGAGCAGATCCTGGGAATGGAGTGGTCCTTGCATCAACAGGTAGTAGACAGAATGCTCATATTGTAGGAAAGGCCAATCATAGACCTATTCGCAACCAGGTACAACAAAAAGTTGGAAGTGTATTGTTCAGTAGTCCCAGATGTAGAGGCAGTAGCAGAAGATGCGCTACAACACCCATGGGACAATCTGGACGTTTACACATTTCCTCCATTTTGTCTAATCCGTCAGGTCTGAACAAGGTAATGCAGTCTCAGAATCTCAAAATGACTCTGGTAGCGCCTTTATGGCCAAAGGCAGAATGGTGTCCGGACCTGTTGGAATTCCTAATAGACGTGCCGAGAGAGTTTCCTCCATGGAACAACCTACTATGTCAGCCGCACGTGGAGAGGTACCACCAGTCGAAGTCCCTATCACTTCACGGATGGAGACTGTCAAGTATCTCCTGCGGGCAAGAGATTTTTTTCGGAAAGCAGCAACACAGATGGCAAGAAATATCGGAAAGCCATCTGCAGCGGTATACCAAGGAAAATGGTCAGCATACTGTGATTGGTGTCGTAGAGGGAACTTGTCTCCACTCGGAACCACTATTCAACAATTAGCAGACCTTCTGATATATCTCAGGACAGAAAGGCATCTGTCTGTATCTGCTGTAAAGGGGGTACAGGGCTGCTCTAGCCTCGATCTTATGCATGGAAGGTGTAGACATTTTGTCTTCATGGGAGCTGGCTATGTTAATGAAGAGTTTTGAACAGTCCTGTTCACCGAAGGAACTAAAAGCCCCAGATTGGGATTTGACCATGTTACTGACTAGTCTTACAAAACCCCCCTACGAACCATTAAGGCAGTCCACAGATAGGAGCCTGACCCTGAAGACAGTCTTCTAATTGGCCCTAGCCTCAACCAAAAAGGTGGGGGAACTGCATGGTCTGTCTATGTTGTAAGGCATTCGAGAAGTTGGAAGTCAATGGTATTCGAGTTTGTTCCAGAATTCATAGCCAAAACTCAAAATCCATTAGTAGCAGATGGCAGATTTGACTCCTTTTCCATACCTTCTCTGGCAGAATTCGTAGACAATGACAAAGTAGTAATGCTTTTGTGTCCCGTCAGGGTACTAAGAGAGTACAAGAAGGACAAGGCATCTCAGGCTGGGGTGCCGGACGCTGTTCATAAGCACAGGACGGAACAAAAAGGAAGTGTCCAGGAATACAATTTCGTTTTGGCTGAGAGAAATTATCAGGAATGTATACATAACAGAAGACAGAGGGTCAAATAGCCAGGAGAGGGCTAGAGCTCATGACATCAGGGGCTTGAGCGCTTTTTTGGCATTTAAGAAGAATATGTCTGTGGAGAGAATTCTGAAAGCTGGTATTTGGCAACGCTAAACAACTTTAACTTCTTTTTATTTAAAAGATGTTGCCCATAGATCCTTGGACACTTTTTCCTTGGGTCCAGTGGTGGCGGCCCAGCAAGTGGTATAGCTCATCCGGTGCCCCTGGCGGCTCAGTTTGTGTCTAGTCTAAGATGAAGGTATGAAAGTAGAATGAATGAGATGACTGGTCTTTCTTCTTTACTACTTTCTTTCTACTCCTTTACCTACGGGCAGTATGAAGGAGAGTACCATCATGAGTTGGAACGGACTAGATGCAGGTGAGTTGGTCAGCCATACTGTAAAGATAATCTAGAGTATACAGTGGTCGCGCCGTATTCACGGGGGATGTGTACCAGACCCCCCCATGAATAGTTAGAATCCGCGAATAGTTGGAACCCCTATAAAAATGCTTAAAACCTCCTATTTTGTTAGTTGAAACTCAGGAAAAAAACACTAAAACTGTTCATACCTGGTTTTTTTAATAGTTTTATCACTAAAAGTGAATTTTATGATGAAATTGACAAAAAAAAAAACTGGAATTTGTGCTTATTTCTCATAGAAAAATACCACGAATAGGTGAATTTTCTGCGAATAATGGGGGAAATGGAAATGTTCCCGAGAGAAATCCGCAAATGTATGAGTCTGCGGATCTGGAGAATGCGAATAGGGTGGGTCCACTGTAGTATACTTTTCAGTAGCAACACACACCTCTCGGTAATAGGGAAAGAGAGGGGTGATAATAGAACCAGATACAAGGGACAGGAGTGGTTTAGGAGCATGGAGAGTTCTCCATCTTCCGTAATGTAATAAACCATGGCATCGTACGAGCACCCAGTGAGGGAAACCAATAGATTCTCATATATCTTTGGTTCAAGGGTTAATAGTCCATTGTCTTAGAATACACCTACTATTTGGAAATGGATAAAGGTGGCAAACTCCCAGTCAGTTATAGAGACTTACCTCTGACCAATAAGTAAGTCCATCCTAATGTTAACCCTTAAACGCCGACTGGACGTATTTTACGTCGACATTTTTTGTCTCTCGGGTGCCGACTGGACGTATTTTACGTCGACATACAAAAGTTTTTTTAAAAATTCGCGGAAAAATACTTTTAGGCCTACCAGCCGAAAACTCTTGAATCACGCGCCTTGGGGGATGCTGGGAGTTCACGCAAGTGCGAATTTCTTTCTTGCCGCACTAAAAAGTATCTGTGACACATCTCGAAAACTATTTCGTCACTTTGACATAATTTTTTTACCATTTTAAATTAGCCGTTATATGTAGTATTATATATGAAAATGTGCGCATTTTTATGTAGAATACAGCAAAAAAAATACTCATGATTGTAGCTTTTATCAGTTTTGAGATATTTTCATATAAATAACGATAAGTGCCAAAATTTCAACCTTCGGTCAACTTTGACTCTACCGAAATGGTCGAAAAACACAATTGTAAGCTAAAACTCTTATATTTTAGTAATATTCAATCATTTACCTTAATTTTGCAACTAATTGGAAGTCTCTAGCACAATATTTCGATTTATGGTGAATTTATGAAAAAACGTTTTCCTTACGTCCTCGCAGTAACTCTTCCGAAAAAAATCATACATGGGATTGTGGTAATGTTTGCACCATTTTAAATTAGCCGTTACATAAAGTTTTATATATGAAAATATGCGCAATTTTATGTATAATACAACAAAAAATAGTTGAAGGTTGTAGCTTTTTTCATTTTTGAAATATTTGCATATAAATCACGATAAATAGAAAAAAAACCACGTTCGGTCAAATTTGACTCTACCGAAATGGTCGAAAAACGCAATTGTAAGATAAAATCTTACAGTCTAGTAATATTCAGTCATTTATCTTCATCGTGAAACAAATTCGAAGTCTCTAGCACAATATTTAAATTTATGGTGAATTTAAAAAAAAAAACTTTAAAAAAACTTCCCTCCGCGCGCGGATTCTCCGCCACAAATCTCCGAAATGCGTAAGTCCCATTCTCGGAATATTTGCTCCGTTTCATATTAGGCATTTCATAGAGTTTTATATATGAAAATGTGCGCAATTTCATGTAAAATAAAACTAAAAATATTTGAAAGTTGTAGCTTTTCTTATTTCCGAAATAATTGCATATAAAAAAATATATATAAAAAAAATTCTACATTCGGTCAACTTTAACTCGTCAGATATGGTCGAAAACTGCATTTGTAAGCTAATATTCTTACAGTATAGTAATATTCAATCATTTGTCTTCATTTTGAAAGAAATTGGAAGTCTCTAGGACAATATTTAGATTTATGGTGAATTTTTGAAAAAATTATTTGTTTACGTCTGCGCGTTACGAATTCATGCATTATTTTGTGAAAATATTTTCTCTGTGTTGCTTTTATCGTTTTACAATGTGTTATATACCAAAATGATTGCAATTTAGTGTACATTACAACGAAAAAAAAATTAACTTGTTACCTTTAACCGTTTTGCGCACAGCGCGATTTAAATACAATTATATATGAAATTTCGTTTTTGCGCTATCATATATCGCATTATTTATATATGATAATGATAATTTTTTTCAGTTCTGATGGTTGCATACTAAACTTCAGGCAATGACAAAAAAAGGAGCCAAAACTGAACTCTTAATCTTAAAAACTAAGCGCGCTGTGATTTTTTGACAAAAATATTTTTTCCGCTTCCTCGCTCACTCTGAAACGTCTCCGGCACACGGGAGACATTTTTTTTTTACCGCTTCGGCGGTTTAAGGGTTAAGATCGAAGGTTAGTTTCATATATGAACAAATGACAAATTTTTAACCAATTTGTATTTCTCATAACTAACAAGGTCTTAAAAGATAAAGGCCCACCTCTAACCACCCCTCTAGCAGTCTAAACTGGGTTGGAAGAGTAACTGGCTGGTCACGGGACACCGAGGGCATTCTGGGTACTACATACCCCGTGACCTGGTATAAATGCTAATAGTCCCTGGATCTCACAAGTTTAATTTTAATTCTACCGGTTTCCAGCTTGGCGCCAGTATTATCCTAATGTTAAGACCTCAGGTTTGTTAGTTATGGAAAATACAAATTGGTTAAAAATTTGTAATTTTTTTGTGTAGGATGGAGTAACATTAGTATTACAATCGATATGAGAGAGAGAGAGAGAGAGAGAGAGAGAGAGAGAGAGAGAGAGAGAGAGAGAATTGCCCCAGTCAGGTTGTTACACTGATAGATATCCACTTGCAAAAGTCGAATAATAGTTGTACTATTGAGAATAATGATAATTTAAATAAAACATGTTTTACTGTAATCATATTGCATGTATCATTGTATTACATTATAAGAACAAAGTGATGATGCACCATATGCATTCTAGGTTTGTTTACAGTCTCAGATGATTGCATTTTACCGATATCATCACTGTCTTATGTTGTTGAATGGAACTTAATTCTGAGATACAGTGGTACCTCGAGATACGAAATTAATCCGTTCCAAGACGGCCTTTGTATTATGAGTTTTTCGTATCTTGGAACACATTTTACATGTAAAATGGCTAATCCGTTCCAAACCCTCCAAAAACACCCCAGTAAATTATATTTCCAGGCCTAAAACACATGTTCTAGGGTTACGACGGAAGAAATATGTCTCCAAAAAGGCAAAATACTGTACATACTTGAGTAATATTCAACTGCATGTAATGTTCAACCCCATTTTTACTGCATATATTAGGACTTTAGCATATGTCCCTTAGCAATAAGCCTAGCCTATGTTAGCGGTTGCTACTGTAGCCTAGTCTATGATTCTGACATCTAAACCTAAGAGCTAAAAGCTTAGAATATGCCAATAAAATGTATAAATAATCAGTATGTACTCATTTCAAATAATTATTAATTAATCATTAACTATAATACACAAACAAAGAAAAAACAAACCTTCCAATCGATTGTTTACATTCTTACGAGTATCGAACGAGCGCCAAGCAATCATTTTTCCTAGCACACAGTAAGCCATAAATTGTCATTAATATCTCTCTTCAACTAATGAAACCACCAAACAGTATACTAACCATTCATTTTCTTATTCTTTATTCTATCTTTACCTACCTAATGGAGATACTGAGTTATGACAGCTGTAATGAAACATACGTAATACGTAACGTAATAATAAACAGAGAAGAATTCTAAAAAATATCCTATTTGTTGGCAGACTGATTTATTTTATATTTTCTGATATCTAATTCACAATTTTTTTATTAAATGTATTGCATGTACTCATTTCAAATAATTATTAAGTAACCATTAACTATAATAAACAAACAAAATAAAAAGCTTCCAAACGTCTGTTTACATCCAGCACTTACTAGTATCGAACGATCGCCAAGCAATCACTTTTACACAGTAAGCCATAAATTTTCATTATCTCTCTTCAACTACTGAAACTACCAAACAGTATGATAACCATTCATTTCTATTCTTTATTCTATCTTTACCTAATGTTTTTTTTTTTATTAAATGTATTGCATGAATAAGTTTTTCAATTTACAGCAACCTTTTACCAATAGAATACTTAAAGCACAAGGGGTAGATGCTGACCAATAGGAGAGCAGGACCGTATGGGGTGACTAGCATCAGGAACCAATGGAGAGCGGGAGGATTGTGGCGAGTTTACTCAGTTGGCGGCGCGGGAGTTTTAAAATTGTTCTCGTGGTCCAGGCGAATCTCGGGACTTTACAGCAACAACCTTTCGTATCTTGAAAACTTTTCGTATGTAGAGCAGTAAAATTTTTCGCATTGGCTTTCGTATCTTGAGTTTTTCGTAAGTAGAGCCTTTCGTATCTTGAGGTACTACTGTACATATATTCCTTTCGTAAATGATCAAAGTTGGGTTTAATAAAGCAGAGTCAAGTATATGTTTTACGTACAGAGGGTCTTGGTGAAGGGAAACCATTGTTTTGTTCATGTTTCGTCGCCAATCTCAAACAACCGCTAATAATAATACAATGAATGATAATTATTGTACACAATTATCGTTCCTATGACTGAATTGTTCAAAGCAGTTACAAACTACTTTACGTGCTGCCTCACTTGATGTTTGCTGTGTTTTGTTATATAAGCATTGGGGAACATTAAAATAGAAAGTGTCATAAAATCATTTTAGAAAAGGATTTGTATGATATCAACGACGAAGCCAAAGTTGACTCTCCATAACCAGACTGGAATCCCTGTGATGGTGGCACATGTGACCAATCTTGGGATATATATAAGAAACTTTTAATGAAAAATTATTATGTAATCCTAAATGTTATTAGTACTACTGAATTACACTACCTCTCTCTCTCTCTCTCTCTCTCTCTCTCTCTCTCTCTCTCTCTCTCTCTCTCTCTCTCTCTCTCTCTCTCTCTCTCTCATGTATGTTTATGTGTTTTGTAGTATGATAAATAAATGATTTATCTAATAACTATTTTTCAAATATTAATAAGATTAATAAAAGAAATAGCAATTCCCAAATCTTTGAGAAAGGAGGGCGGGGTAGTAAATGACAGTTTGATATACTATTGGTGGAGGGGAAGGAGTCATACGGAGTTATTCTCTCTCTCTCTCTCTCTCTCTCTCTCTCTCTCTCTCTCTCTCTCTCTCTCTCTCTCTCTCTCTCTCTCTCTCTGTTATTGGTTATACATGTATAATTTCAATGGTAAAATGTTTAAGATGACTTTGAAATTATATTGATGATATAATCTCAAAGATTAATACAATAATATGATAATAATTTAAGGTATATTTGAAGTAGGATGTTATTAAATCCTTAATGGATGGATTGCTCTTCGGGAGTACTAGTAGTAATAACAGGTTTGCGGTTGTGGACAGATTGATCCTGTAGATAAACAATATTAAGCGCCATCGATTGGGAAAGAGGTGCCAATAATTCTAGAGCCCATAAATTCAAGATGGCCAAGACTTCAGTTCTGCTTCTGACCTCTAGTGGGAATGTATTGCGTATCTGTCTCACGTGATGTCTTTTTACTCATAAATATACCAAGGGGTTGCTGTTGGTTTTTGTTCTTGTCTTTTATGATAGTATGTCGGTTGTATGTGTAATCTTACAAAGAAAAATATTAGAAAAAACATGTAAAAATATAAAAGTTACTGAATCTTCGTTCTTGGTAAATTTACGAAAATATTTTTCAACAAATATGCTAAGAATTTGTCACGGATTTTATTTTTTATCTGTTTTGATACGTATCTGTAGGCTAACCTCGGCCTCAGTGCTGTAGCCTAACCACCAGCATCCATAAAGATTCACTTTATGAAATAAAATTATAATAAAGGTAATAAAACCATTTTACCATTATATTATTAGAAAATCTTCATCACAAATTGCCTATTTGAAGAATAATTTGAAATCAATGAAAGAAACTTTTATCTATGCGATCCCAGCTGAGAAAATGTTAACATCGAGTTGCGGTTGCACTGACAACAACCTATATCTTTTGGTAACCTTTAAGAAATTTCAAAGGTAGTGTAATTACAGTAGTAATAACATTTATGATAACATAATACAGGCAGTCCCCAGGTTACGACGGTCTCGGCTTTCGACGTTCCGAGGTTACGACGCTTTTCAATTATATTCATCAGACATTATTTCTAGGGTTACGACGCATGTTCCAGGGTTACGACGCTTGCAACGCTCATCTGGCAGATGAAATATGACACCAAAAATGCAAAATAATCAATATTTGAAGGTTTTTTTTTTTATGGAAAATGCCATAAGAATGCAGTTTACAATGTTTTCAATGCACCCAAAAGCATTAAAAGTAAGGTTTTCTTAGGATTTTTGACGATGTTCCGGCTTACAACGATTTTCGGCTTACGACGTGTCTCAAGAACGGAACCCCCGTCGTAACCCAGGGACTGCCTGTATTCATTTTTCATTAAAGGTTTCTCATACATATCACAAGATTGATCACATGTACCACCACCATCCTAGGGATTCATTCAGTCTGGTTCTGGCGAGTCGACTTCGGCTTCGTCGTCGATATACAAATCATCATTAGTACCATTCATGGCATTTTTAAAATGATTTTATGACACTGTTTTCATGTTCCCTCCATACTTTTATGTTAAACGCAGCAAACATCAAGTGAGGCAGCACTCAAAGCTGTTTGTAATTTAAAGTTGTAACTGTTTCGAACAATTCAGGCATATGAACGATGATTGTTTACAATTATTACTGTTTATTATTGTAGTATTATTAGCGGTTGTTTGAGAATGGCGACAAAACGTAAACAAAACAGTGGTTACCCTTTACCACGACCTTATGTATGAAAAACTTATAGACTTGGCTTTGTTAAACCCAACTTTGATCATTTACGTAAGGAATGGATGTATCTCTGAATTAAGTTCCATTCAGCAACTAAAGACAGTGATGATGTCGGTAAAACACGATCAGCTGAGACTGTAAACAAACCTAGAATGCAAATGGGTGCATCATTGTTTTGGTCTTATAATGTAATACAATAATACATGTAATATGATTACTGTAAAACATGTTTTATTTAAATTATCATTATTCTCAATACAACTATTATTCGACTTTTGCAAGTGGATATCTATCAGTGTAACAACCTGACAAAGGCAATTCTCTCTCTCTCATCTCTCCTCCTCTCTGCTCTCCCTCTCTCTCTCTCTCTCTCTCTCTCTCTCTCTCTCTCTCTCTCTCTCTCATCGATTGTAATACTAATGATATTCCTCCATCCTCCACTACAAATTCCGGTTTTTAGAATTCTGAATGAAGCGATTATTGTAAACATGTATTGGCATAAGTATATCTTACTTTTACCAGACCACTGAGCTGATTAGAAGCTCTCCTAGGGCTGGCCCGAATTATCAGATATTTCTACGTGGCTAGGAACCAATTGGTCACCTAGCAACAGGACCTACAGCTTATTGTAGGATCCGAACCACGTTATACGGAGAAATGAATGTCTATCACCAGAAATAAATTCCTCTAATTCTGCGTTGGCCGAGCCGAAAATCAAACTTTGGACCATCGGATTGGTAGCTGAGCGTGAAAACCACTTGTCCAACGAGGAACTATGTACGTATTGGTATAAACAAGCGAATTGAGAAACATCTGATTGCTGATGTCATTTACTGTAACTTTCGAGCGTTTAAGAGCTCTGTTAGAATTGCTAAACCCTGCCCATTCTCAATGGTGGCTTCCATAAGTAAAAATAAAATAAATTTGTTTTCATTTCTCATGCAGTGGAGATCTCAAGAATTCTGAATACTAGTAAATTAAAACTGCAGGTTATATCTGCAGGTGAATAAAACTAATAATGGCCAGGTGGCAGTGATGGTCAGAACTGTAGAAATCACACCTACTTAAATGATTATACAATGAAGTAATATGTGCATTTTTTCAACCAAACTTCGTTATGATAAAAGGTATCTCCGCATTATATCTTTCCTAACAAATAATGGTAATGAAGATATCAATAATACTCAAATCAGCCTAGATTTTGAGAATGTAAACAATTTCAAATGCAAATGATGTACATTACGATGTTTATATTCTGTAACACAGTAACAATATGATTATAGTAATACTGTACTAATTGGATACAACAAGCAAAACAATCTTTATTCAAGTCATCATCATTATTATTATAGTTGTACTTTTTAAATTTTGTAAATAATCACTTTTCTCCAAAAAAAATTTCAATTTGTAATTTATAAGTCGTCCTATACAGATATGAGATAAATTCGTCTTATACGCGGAAATATACGTTAGTCATTTTCAACTTCTCATGGAAGGTAGGGAAAATTTTTCATAATTTTTTTTCTTTCACCATGTGCATTTGCATATCTTCCTCTTTCCATTGATGTGTTTTTTTCATAAATTGGCTGACTTCAAAGTTTACCCGGCCTGAGGAGCTGCATATTGATATACTTACTCGTCCAGTAAGGGTTAAGGTATACATTTGGTATTTGAACTTTAAAGATAGGCATTTATAAGCATTTTTACAGGCGGTTCTAAGTATTCGTGGGTTTTAACTATTGGCGGGGGTTCTGGTACGCATCCCCCACGAATACTGGGGTCCACTGTATAGGAAGAGTAGACAAAGCTATGTGATATATGCTTGCACAAGGGTGAGTTTATAGATCTTTTCCTAGATCTTTTCCTAACTTGTGCAACACACAAGCTATACTCTATCACTCTTAAAAATATTTCAGAATAAGATTTTGGAGCAAAGACAATATAGAAATTTAATACCAGAAATATTTATATCTTATATCGACGTGTGCTTCTGTTTATTGGTTACAATTTAGTTTGATACAGTAAAAAGATGCTTAGAAAAGCAACAGTTATTGAATAGAATCATAATCAAGGAGTATTATATGTAAAACATATATGCTATGACAGCTTTATCTGCTTAGAATAGATAAAGTAAAAACTAATGTTCCTTTATAGAGCACCTACTGCTCTCTCTTGCTCTAAGCTGGAGGTAGAACTGAAGTTGTTTGATGCCTTTTTTACATGCACTTTTTAAAAAATATCAGTGTAATCTATTTCACAGCTTAATCTCTTTTTTTGGGAAAAAATTACAAGCACACAGTAACAAAGTAAATTCTGTGACAGTTGGAATGTTTATGCCATGATGTGTGAACACAGGATTTTATATAGGCTAACCAGTAATTTTAAGGGCAACTTGTTAGTCTGGCATTTTTGCTCCATTACCCAGTCAGTTCTGTTGAGCCTGGACTATGGGACTTGTACTGTAATACTCAATTTTGTACATGAGACTTACCCAGTAATTATATAGCTATAGTTTCCAACATTCAGCAGCCCAATTCAAATTCGTGGGTAGCGCTTCAATTGTTCAGTGTAGACATACAGTGCGATCCCCCAATGGCAATATACTAGGAACAACTTAGCAAAGCACTTCATTCTGTTTCCTGCTGTGTTTGACTAAACATCAAGTGCTTACAGCAGCTTGTTCTTATTTTCCGGTTATATCACCAGATTTCAGTATAGTTACTCAACCACTGAATGCATTCATAGCCTTCAAGCAAGATGAGTCATGTCCTTTGTTTTATTCAGATTATCATCAAGCCGGATATTTTTATTCTCCAGCAATAGTCCTTGAATGTAACTCTATTCAATTAGGCCTAATACTTTTGCATATAAGTTTTACTTACTGGGCGTATGCTATGTGCAAGTCATTGGTTAATAATTGCATTAAGCATGATTTTACATCATTCCTTGAGGCCAAGCTTTTGTGTTTAGATTTTGTGTATTGGCCATTGGTCATTAGCCTGACTCTGGTAAATAATTACCTTAAAATAATTCTTGAATGTTATTCCCTTCTTGTATCTTAGAACCTTTGCATTTATTATTTACTTACCGGGATTAGGCTACATACAAGTCACCAGTTTATAATTACCTTAAAATTAATTCATGAATGTTAATAATTCCCTTAGGTTATACCTTGCTTTTGGGATTTTGTTTACCAGCCATTGACTATTACTCACAAACCACCAGTAACTATACTGTAGTAACCTTAAAATAATTTGGGAATGTTGAGACATTCTTCTAGGCTAAACAGTAGCATTGGGCCAATACATTTTGTTTAACACGCTTGCGACACTCATCACTTTCCTTTGCAGAGACTGAAAGTGTGGAGGTTGAAAATTATTAACCCTTTAACGCCGATTGGACGTATTAAACTTCTATATAAATTGTCTGTTGGGTGTCGATTGGACGTATGGTACGTCGATATAAAAAGTTTTTTTTAGAAATTCACGGAAAAATAGTTATAGGCCTACTAGGTGAAAACTTTTGAATCACGTGCCTTGGGGGATGTTGGGAGCTCACGGATCAAGGCGTTGTTTTGTTTACAATCGTTACCCAGGCGTGCAAGCGCGAATTTCTTTCTTCTCGCACTAAAAAGTATCAGCGACACATCTCAGAAATTATTTCGTCACTTTTGACATAATTTTTGCACCATTTTATATTAGCCGTTACATGGAGTATTATATATGAAAATGTGCACAATTTTATGTAGAATACAAACAAAAAACAACTCATGGTTGTAGCTTTTATCATTTTTGAAATATTTTCATATAAATAACGATAAGTGCCAACATTTCAACCTTCGGTCAACTTTGACTACCGAAATGGTAGCAAAACGCAATTGTAAGCTAAAACTCTTATATTCTAGTAATATTCAATCATTTACCTTCATTTTGCAACAAATTGGAAGTCTTTAGCACAATATTTTGATTTATGGTGAATTTATGAAAAAGCTTTTTCCTTACGTCCGCACGGTAACTCTTCTGAAAAAATCATAAATTTTTTTGTCCGATTGTCGTAATGTTTGCACCATTTTAAATTAGCCATTACATAAAGTTTTATATATGAAAATGTGCACAATTTCACGTAGAATACATCTAAAAACAACCCATGGTTGTAGCTTTTATCAGTTTTGAAATATTTTCATATAAATAACGATAAGTGCCAAAATTTCAACCTTTGGTCAATTTTGACTCGACCGAAATGGTTGAAAAACGCAATTGTAAGCTAAAACTATTACATTCTAGTAATATTCAATCATTTACCTTTATTTTGCAACAAATTGGAAGTCTCTAGCACAATATTTGGATTTATGGTGAATTTATGAAATAAACTTTTTCCTTACGTCCGCGCGGTAACTCTTCCTAAAAAATCATAAATTTTTTTGTCCGATTGTCGTAATGTTTGCACCATTTTAAATTAGCCGTTACATAAAGTTTTATATATGAAAATGAGTGCAATTTCATGAAGAATACAACTAAAAACAACCAATGGTTGTAGCGTTTATCAGTTTTGAAATATTTTCATATATATAACGATAAATAGAAAAAATTTGTCCTTTGGTCAACTTTAACTCGACCGAAATGGTAGAAAACTGCAATTGTAAGCTACAACACTTACAGTCTAGTAATATTCAATCAATTACCTTCATTTTGCAACAAACGGGAAGTCTCTAGCGCAATATTTCGATTTATGGTGAATTTTTGAAAACACCTTTTTTTTTTACGTCCGCGCGTTACGAGTTCATGCATCATTTTGTGATAATATTTTCTCTGTGTTACCTTTATCATTTTTACAATGTGTTGTATACCAAACTGATTGCAATTTAGTGTACAATACAACGGAAAAAAATTAACTCATTAGCTTTAACCGTTTTGCTCACAGCACAATTTGAATACAATTATATATGAAATTTTTTTTTGCGCTATCATATATCCCATTATTTATATATGATAATTATATTTTTTTTCATTTCTGATGGTTGCATACTAACCTTCACGCAATGACAAAAAAGGAGCCAAAAATGAACTCTTAATCTTGAAAACTAAGCGTGCGATTTAAAAAAAAAAAATTCCGCTTCGGCGCTCACTCCCAGACCTCGCCGGCATACGGGAGACGATTTTTACTATACCCCTTCGGCGTTAAAGGGTTATATGCATGTCTGAATATATGAAAGGCTGATGTATTCATATATTATGAATGTTTCAAGCCTTGATGCCAGTATCCATTATATGATATACAGTAATACCCCGAACTTATGCGATTCGATTTGCACGAATTCAAAATAGCGCAAACTTTTCATCAGAACCTAACTAATTATCATACACGAGTTCTTCACAATAGCGCAAACATCATTTTGTGAAGCCCCCAGAAGTACTGCAAAACCCTGCAAAAGTCTTTAATTTATTCTGCAAATTTTTACATTTTAAAGCTTTTCTGTATAAAATAATTATTAAATAATTATTAAAAATGTATTTTTTAAATTTTTGTACATGCAGAAATATGCAGTTAGTGCATATATGTACTGTTATAAGGTGTGATACCCACTCACAAAGTTACTGCCCTTTTCAAAGATGGTATCCCTTCAGAGACTGTAATTTCTGAAGTATGTACGTACTAATATAGTACAATTGGTATAAGTTTTTGTGCTTTTAAGTGTAAAATCAGTACAGAGATTTTGTGTATGCTATTTATATTTTTGAAAATAATACAAAGGCAGTTGGTAATTCAGTATCAGCCACTTTATAAGAACTCCATGATCAACTAGTAAAACAGCAGAGTTGTCGTTCTGTGAAAATACTTTCTTAACCTTGGAGAAAAGTGCTGGTACAATCTGTATGTACTATATTACGTAATTACAGTACATACAATTAATGTACTTTCAGAATGTGATCCCATTTGCACTTTCTAAAGATGATACCCCTCCATAGTTTTACCTACATGACCTCTCTCTCTCTCTCTCTCTCTCTCTCTCTCTCTCTCTCTCTCTCTCTCTCTTCTCTACTCTCTCTCTCTCTCTCTCTCTCTCTCTCTCTCTCTCTCTCTCTCTTTCATAGTTAGCTTTCACACTAGTTCATGGTTTTAAATGTATTTAATTTTACCTTCACTCTCAGCAAACATTACATATGTAAATAATGTCTTCTTTATTGGATTTGATTGTATGACTTTGTTATGACTAACTTATGAATTTTACCTAGTATACATACAAAAGTGGATATGTATGTACTTAGTAGTTACTGTAACTATTTTTATGCCAACCAGTTATTCCTTTTTTAAGGGTAATGTATTAAACTAACTTTTAAATCAAATTACAGTAACTTTAATTTCATTTCAAAGTTAGCTTAATACTTAGGGAGCATGATTAGGGTCATCTTTAGTCTAACTTTTAAATCAAATTACAGTAACTTTAATTTCATTTCAAAGTTAGCTTAATACTTAGGGAGCATGATTAGGGCCATCTTTAGTGTTCAAACTCTAGAAGTAAGCATTTATTAGGAATTTCAGAGACCGTGCCAAACTTACAATAAACTTCCCCTTGCATGAGGGGGTCTGGAACCTAACCTCGCGTAAGTTCGGGCTATTACTGTATATAAAGTATGTAGCTAGTAATCGATTATTTATCAATTATTTTCATGAAAGTAATCAGTAACCGAGATTACCAGATGTGCCGATGTCTCTCATCTCGCCTTCTGTCTGTTGTCTACCGACTCCCTTCGCCTCCCAAACCAAACGCCAATTCTCTCCTATTACTTCTCTGATCTTTGTCATTTGCTCCCACACCTGGCTCCATCGCTTCCTTCCTCTGCTTTTGCCAGCTTTTCGATTATCATGAATTACCAATGTAACTGAAGTGTTGTGCAGTTGAGCAGGTGGCTACTTGTCCCTCGATTCGCTTAGACAAAGGTCACTATCCCACTCCCCCACACCTGGGAGAAGACATACCTGAGGTCCAAGGGAGGTATGGGGGTTACATACAGGTAGTCATTCCTTCAGTCGAACCTGTTGCTTCTTGGTTCCAGGTATCAACACACAGATGCTGGAAAGGTGTCTTTCTGGATGTGTCTTGAGGAGATGACTATCAGGCCCCTCGGATCTCTTAGATTGAAGTCACTGTCCTGCTCCTTCTCATGGCCAACAACTGCCTAGGAGAGGACATATAGGTAGTTGAAGGGAGTCTGAGGGGGTTCCCCCCCAGTAGTTGCCCCCTCGGTCGAACCTGTTGCTTTTCCCAGGTATCGTCAGACAGCCATTGAAAAGGCATCTTGTTGGATGTGTAGTGAGGAGGGTTTTTCCCCCCCCTCGGTCGAACCTGTCATGAGTATATAGGTTTCAACCGAATGCCGTTGAAAAGGCGTATCTTAGTGTACAGTTGTCCTATTCCAGTGGTTCGTCACCTAGCAGATCACGTCGATGGTGTGATTCTTTGGTCTCAAGACCTCTGACGAGGTATTATTCAGTCAATGAAGATTCGTATCCTTGCAGGCATGTTTGTCCGACTCCTCACAGTCAATGTTCGACTCGAGACTCAGCTGAGTTGACTCACAATCAATGTTCGATACTCACAATCGATGTTCGACTCGTGACTCAGCTGATCCAACTCTTCAGTCGATTTTTGACTCGCGACTTGGCTGATGCAACTCTCAATCAATGTTCGACTCGCATCTTGGTTGTTCCAACTCTCAGTCGATTTTCAACTCACAACTCGGCTGATGCGATTCACAATCAATGTTTGATTTGCATCTTAGCTGTTCCGACTCTGTCAATTTTCGACTCACAACTCAGCTGATGCAACTCACAATCGATGTTCGACTCACAACTCAGCTGATTCAACTTTCAGTCGATTTTTGACTCATGACCCAGCTGATACAACTGAAGGGAGTCCAATGGGGGTTTTTTTCCCCGTCGGTCAAACTTGTCATTCTTTATTAAGTTTCGACTGAATGCCACTGGAAAGGCATTTAGCAAGTGGTGCTCAGCAGGCATCAGATTAAAGGACGGTTACTTATTTTACCTAGTTAGTATATTGAACGCCCTGTGCTAGCGCCTAGACGTTGGAAGCATTATACGCGACTTTTTGCTTCTGATAGCCATTCCTCTCCCAGGCGATCGCAGCTAGGTGTGCCCACTGGCTTGCCTTCACAATGCTGTTAAAGGTGGAGACACAGACTTGTCCTCTGAAAGCAAAGTGAGTTAGAATTCTGCTCCTGCGTTTGTATATTTGAGCCTTCTCAAATACTTTTGTCATAGACGCTTATCAGAATAGTACCGATTCTCACGATGAGCTCCAGGTATTAGTGCCTAGCCGCTCGAATCTCTCGTATCTCTCTCGTATCAGGCGTTTTTTTTTTTTTTAAGCGTAGTCCTCGTACAGGCGCTCTGTGCCAAATGAGACGTCCACTCCCTTGCTTCAGCTTGCTCGGCGTATTCTGCGCCTGACCTGGCACCAGCTGTTGGAAGTCTGGCGCTGCCTGTTGGATGCCCGAAGACAGTCTCTCCTCATTCATCTTCTTCGACACTAGAGGATCTTTAGTTAGTCACCATTCGTACAGGAAGTTTCGATCACTAAGACAGACTCGTGGCGAGAAATGGCAAGTTCTCACGAACTTTTGGTGCAGTCAACTCCACTTGACTCGAGCATTCCCACAATCGAACCAGTTGTAGGTAGAGAGAATGCTTTGTTTGGTGGGTGAAACCCTCTGTTCTCCCTTCAAGAAGCATCTTTTTTGCTTAGGCAAATACGTTTCCCTAAGTCTATGGTTTGCTATCATCACCGGAAGTTGATGGCGTGAATTATCACCTGCTCCCGCTAGCTCCGAGAAGAGAGGCCAAGAACAGTCATCCTCTCTTTTTTCCTTCTACTTCCTGGGTTACAGAAATCTACAGATTACACTCCCCAGAGTTTGGATACGAGAGGCTGTGTTCCTGGTTCGATCTTTGGATCTCTCTGGTGTTCCCATTTTTGGAGGAGAACCAGTTTGGCATGAACAAGTCATCATTAGTGCCCTGTTTTTGCCGTAGAAGCTTTCCTTTAAGATAACTTCCCCTTTGCTCTCTTCATTATATAATGGAGGAGGTCGGCTTCCAGTCCTTATTCCTTTTCTCTTCGAAGTGAAGAATTAGGCCAACGCTCAACAGGAGCTGTAGATATACGCACTTGTATATTCTCCTCACGACATACATCTGTTATCAGTTGTACCGTTCGAGTACAGGCGTGTACATGTAAGTTAATTCTTCTTGTGTGTGACCGAGACATAAATAGTATCATCTCTTAATTTCCTGAAACTCAGGACAGCCTTTCTGATAAGACTAGTGGTATTGTTTAGACTAGATTATGATAAGACTAGTGGTATTGTTTTGGCAACATCACCACAGGGTTGGCATTTTCACCGAACAAGGGGTATTTTTCTTTCACTCTTGTTTCGGTTTACATATAGGTGATGGAGGGTATCTGTTGTACGCTCGATAGCTCTACAAGATGAAGGCATTTCAAGGCGGAATGTGCTACCAGGCAACGCAGCCTCAGAGACAAGTGAGGAGCAGAGTTCTGCCTTCTCACTGAGTTCTTGTTCGTTGTAGTATTGTTTCTCCTCTGTCAAGGGTTAACTTCTAATTCAGGTCTCTGCCTGGCCATCAGAGACTTAAGTCTCTGGTTGGCTCTGGATTCTCGCTTATGGTTGATATTTTGTGCTCCGCAGTTGCCATTGCGAGGATCTTGGACAGAGATGTCTTATTAGACTCATTGTTTCTTTCAGTTTGCCATCGTACAACAGAAATCTGTAAGTCTTTTGCTTCGTCGCAAATGATTTTTCGGACAAACGCCGCGTTTTTGTGTTTTCCATATTCTTTTTTCTAATTGGTAAAGTGTTCAATTAATAGTTTTCACCCCAAATTGAAGTGAGGTTGAAAGACGTAGCCTGATAACTCCGCTGCCAGTGTGAAGAGAAGAGTTCTTCCCTGAACCTGTCTCTTCCTCTGTCTAAACGTTTTGTCTTTAGTTTATATGGACTTCTTGTTTAAGATGGTGTTGTCAAGTGTTTTTTGGCTTACTTTGCAGTGATGCTAAGGATGTAAGAACAGTCTTTACTTCCTTAGTTTTCAGGTGTTATCTGCCATCGAGCTACCGGATGCGTAAGCAATCTGTGCTTAATGTATTTTTATATGTAGGTTTAAAAAAAAAAAAAAAAAAAAAAATTGTCGAAAATTTTCAGTACCTTGAGACCATTTTTAGTGACTGGCATGGCATCGCAGAAGGAAGCTCTGGATATTCTCCTATTATCTCTTCACCTTTATAGCAAGGTGCTGAGTTTGGAGAGTCAGAGGGTACAGCATACCTGGAGCACCCACCACTCTCAGTGGATGGGTCTTGATTTTATTTCAGTGTAAGTGTCAGTGTTTTCTGATTGTTTTATTTTGATGCTACGCCAAGGGCAAGGGTGGGCACCTATCATACTTTGATGCTACGCCCAGGGCAAGGGCAGGCACCAATCATACTTTGCTAGGCACAGGAGCATTCCCCTCGCTGCAAAGTTTCCCCTAGGTAGGAGGTGACCCTTGGCTGTACCGCCACGCCACTACGAGTTAAGATGAGTGCCAACCAGAGGCAGTGTTCATCTGCCTAGCTCTCTTAACTAATAGGAACAACGAGCATTGTTTTTTCAATACTAGCAACTTTGTATTTTCAAATTCATTACATGACATAATGCTTTGGAGTAGAATATGTCCATGACCCCACCTCCTTTCAGTGTGGAGTCAGCTATATAATTACTGGGTCAATCTCATTTACAAAAATGGTATTTTTATGATAAAATAAGGTTTTGTATATACTTACCCAGTAATTATATGATTAGAGCCCACCCGCCTCCCCTCTGATGGACAATATGCATGAAACAGATTGAAGCGCTTTTCCAAGTTGTTCCCAGTATTGCCGTTGGGGGACGGCACTGTATGTCTACACAGAACAGTCGAAGCGCTACCCACAAAATTTGAATTAGGCTGCCAAACGTTGGAAACTACAGCTATATAATTACTGGGTAAATATATACAAAACCTTATTTTATTATGAAAAATATCATTTTTAAAACTTATACTTTTATCATTTCCAACTATATGGAAATGCAAGGCAGTTGTAACATTGTTCCATAAAATGTCATTCTCTGTTTCAGGTACTTATGTCTACAAAAGAAAGTAGAAGCCTCAGAAGTATTCGAAACATATACGAAAAAGCATCCCAACATAACTAAGCAACGTGGACCACCATTTCTTCTGCCCCTACTCAATTTCTTGTGGCTTCTATTATCAGCAATAGAAACGTATGTATAGTAGTAACTTGAAGTAAAGTTTCATTTGTGAAAAAATTCGAAAGAATCTGATTTTTGCAGGAATGTGGAGAGATATGTGTCTAGTATCACCAAATAAAAGTTAGTGTATCAGGGGTGGGCAACATTTTTTCAGCCTCCTTTATCATCACACATTAATGGCCAAAGTAGAAGCATTTTTTACCAAAAAAATGGTTAAACGAAAAAACTTGGAAATTGCTAATGATATGAAAGTAAGGCATAAAAGAACAAAAGTTGAAATCATAGAAACATCCAATGCTTCAGTCCCTATCTCAAGATATCTAATACTAGTTTGGCTGCTTAGGCTGTTCAGAATTTGAATGATGTCAGATTTAATATTTCTTTCTCTTCATCTGGAAAACTCTGTCATAGAATTTGAGATATGAAGTTAAAAGTCACATCACATGATGTATTTGGATATTCTGCATCTTTTTCTTCGATGAACTTTTTTTCTTAAGAATGACCATTTTGCAGTTACGTAAAGAACACAAAATTTTTTTTGTTTTATGAATAAAATTTTAATTGCAATATTAGTATGATTTGAGGTATGAAGTTGAAATTCAAAACCCATGCATTTTGATATTCTGCATCTTTTTTTCTGTGAACTTTTTTCCTAAAAATGACTGTTTTGTAGTTACATAAAGAACACTATGTTTTCTTTTTATTTTGAGATGAATAAAAGTTTAATTGCAATAGTTCATATATAATTTGAGGTTTAAAGTGACATCACATGATGTATTTTAATATTCTGCATCTTTTTTTCTTCTATGAACTTCTTTCGTATGAATGACCGTTTGTAGTTATGTACAGAATGCTACATTTTTCTTTATTTTTTTTTTTGAATGAAATTGGGATACAATAAATTTCAATTACAATATGTATATCCTGTATAATTTGAGGTATGAAGTTAGGTCACATCAGATAATGTATTTTGATATTTTGCATTTTTTTTCTATGAAATTCTTTCCTTTGAACGACCGTGTTGTAGTTACGTAAAGAAAGCTACATTTTTGTATATGCAATTTATCATTAATTAAATAGCTATAGTTTCTAACTAAACGGCAGCTAAGATTTGAAAATCACAGTAGCAGTCTTTTTTGTTTTGGGGAAGAAAGGAACAACTTGGCTAAGATCCAATGATTTTGTTTCTGCTTTGGTCGATCTGCAGCCGGTGGTTTGAAATTCCTGTCGGATACCTGTGGCTCACTAATTTTTGAAGTACAGTTTCCTGTTGGTATCCTTTTGCCTAGAATTTTGTTTAAAGACTTTTTCCTCATGTTTTGACTGGAAAGTTTTTGTTTTTTGACTTGAGAAATTTTCCGACTTTGATAATGTCGTCAACTCGTTATTGCATGAATCACAAATTGTGTTGACTTCTTTAAAGTATGAATCACATACAATTTGCACTTCATGCAGGGGTCAAATTTGTTCACCATCATTATCGTGTAAGGAATGCATATACATATGGAGATATTAAACAATGGAAAGTTTCTGTCTTATTTAAATAAACTAGAAAGGGATAGAAAGAGAAAGGCTAAGCTTGGACATGACAGACAAATACTAGTCAAGATAACAATTTTGACCTACTTATCTCTTTGCCAGTGATGTCTCCTATTCCTTCCCCAGTGTTAACACCACAACCTTTACCCGACTCCCTCTTTAACGTCCCCGATGCCATTGCTGAATTAGAGTCAAAGTTGGAGTTGAAATTCTACAACAAGTTTAGTATGTATTATATTAAGAGTCTATGGCCCAATTAGGTTCTTCATTTAGAGCCCTAATGGAGAAGGTAAGTATTCAAGGTGGTGATAGTACAAGTGAAGTGTTAGTGGAAGAGCTGCCAATCCGTCCTGCTGACTCTCATAGGTAAAGGTCTCTGGCACACTCCCCTGAACCTGGGAGAAGCCATACCGGAAGCCCAAGGGAGGTCAGTGGGGTCTGACCATGGGTAGTTGGCCCCTCAGACACACCTTTTGCATCCTAGGGCATCACAGACAGCCATTGGAAAGGCGTCTTTAAAGAAGTGTCGAAACTTTCATCAAGCTCTGAAGCTTCCAGTCCAGAGATTAGGCACCAGTGGTGCTTTTAAGGAAAAGTCTAGGCTGCTGAAAAGGCCATTGCTGGAAGCGCCTGCTTCCCATCAGGTGCCTTCTAAGAAGTTTAAAGGCATTCCTGTGGTGCAAGATTGACCTTCTTGCTGTTTCTGGTATTTTCCAGAACGTTTTTCTTCTGTTTATGAGGAGAATAGACCTTTCAAATAAATTAAGAGAGCTCCTTTCATTAAGCGCCTACATTTGTTAAACCTTGCGAACTTCCAGTTGCACATGGACATTTTATCCCTGTTCAGCACCCAGTAGCGCCTGAATACGCCACGGCTGTGAAGCGCCCAGAAGTGCCCATTAATTCCTCGTATCAGGGGCTTTCTGTAGCGTCTTGAGCGCCCATTGGGCCCACTCCACTAGAGTTGATTGAGTTACCTGTTGTGCTTGATTCTTCTCGAGCGGATCAGTGCCCTCAGGCTGTGTCAGTGACAATAGATCCTTCCCTGGATCCGATTAAGAAGAAGTTGAACAACATTTTCAACTTTTTAAGAAACCTACGGCTGCATCTCGCCCGAGTTTGAACGCTTCACCTCTCCCAACTTCAGACACTCCACCTTGCACGACTTCAGTCGCTGTACTTCACATGACTTCAAACTTACTTTTGTCTCCAATTTCTTCAGCAGAGGAAGAAGCTCCTCAAGAAGCAGAAGAGGACTCTCCTTCCTCAGCACATGGGTTGCTTCTTCTTCATTCGCGTTCTCCGGATTCGCGGACTCGCGCATTCGCCGATTTCTCTTTGGATCATTTCCCCTTATTATTCGCAGAAAATTCATCTATTTGCGGTATTTTTCTATGAGAAATATCCACAAATTCATGTTCTTTTGTTTATCAATTTCATCATAAAATGTATTTTTTTGTGATAAAACTATTAAAAAACCAGGTATTAAAATTTTAACTGGGTTTTTCTTGAGTTTTAACTAACAAAATGGGAGGTTTTAAGCATTTTTATAGAGATTCCAACTATTCGCGGGTTCTAACTATTTGCGGTGGGGTCTGGTATGTATCTCCTGCGAATAGGGGGGAGGGGGACCACTGTACCTCCTTCAGATATATTCTACGTCTTTTAAGAAGGCTATCAGAGAAGCAAATGATTGGCTTTCGATAAAGAGAGAGGAAGGGAAGGCCAGCTTTACCTTTCCGCCAGCAAGAGTATCTCAAAGGAGATATTTTTGTTATGCCACTAGAGAAGCTCCCTCTTTGGGTGTGGCTGCCTCTGCCCAAGGGAACTTCTTGGTTCTCATAAATCCTTCTAGAAGATCGGCCTTTTCCTCGGCTAAAGTGGTGTTTTCGTGAGCAGAAATATACCAGTTATTGCGTAACCTGTTAAAGGTTTTTGAAGTGAGCAGTTTTATGGACTGGGGAGTAGGCATTTTGGCCACAAAGACTCAAGACTGCCCTCATTTTCCTCCTAAGTTAGTGGCAGATATGCTTAGCATTCTCTCCTGCTGATTCAAGGGATTCAGAGATAGTGCTCATGAGTTAACCTCCCTTTTGACTTTGGGAATTCTTAAAAATAGAGAACTATGGATCTAATTCATTGCGAAGGGAGTCACTTCTACTCAGAAGTTCACTCTTTTGTTCTCTCCCTTAAGTTCGTTCACACGGCGTTTTTAACCACACAGTGGGATATGGGCAGTTGATGGTTCAATGTTAGTTTGTGGAATCGTTCACACGTAACAGTGGTGTACTGCGGTGGTTTCCAATATGCCGCGGTAGCAAGATTCCCCTCGGCAATGCAGCGTTGCCAGACGTGTCAAGATACATACAAGTGAATTACATCATTCACACAGTGGTGAACAGAGGTTTTTGAGGACAGCAGGCGCCATCATTGGCTGTGTGTCAGCCAGGAAGAAAAGAGATTGTGCTTTACCATAGTGTGTGTGACTCACATTCACACACGCTATTTCATCACTGTCAGTGTCAAATGTTAACTATGGAGACGAATCATTTTGATACCGATTTATTCATAAATAGAATTAATAAATGCATGGCATTATTTTCCAGGGAAATAGTCATTTGATTTATATATAGAACACATTTCCTTCAATGAAACTGATTATGATAAAGGACTCGCCTTAATGTTATGACAAATTTTTGTTCTGGGCAGATGGAATCCCTCATCAAGGTGTTGATTTTCAGTATGTCTACCTTAATTAGGTGTAACATAGACATTCTAAAATAAAAAAAAAAATTTCTATACTCTCTTAAAGATGGGTACAATGTTACAAATAAACCAAAGGTCTGTCTTCATGTAAAACTGGGTGTACTATCGTGGCCTTGGTACTACCCAATGCCGTCTTTGGCGCTGTTTGCACTGATTCAGTCTGCGATTCAACAGTCAAAGCAAGCTATTTCTTCCACGTCCATTACCGCACGGTGGCTGCTGCGGTCAAAAACGCTTTGTGTAAACGATTACAGCATTAGACGAGTGGTGGCCACCTTGATTAAAAACGCCCTGTGTAAACTTATCTTTAGTCAAGGATTCTCTGTTCCCACAAGACACTGTGAACAACATTGGCTTGTCCTTGCATAGAAAATCCACACAGGATCTTTTAACTCAAAATTCAGAATGTTAACCAACCATTCCATTCGGGCATCCATTCACCAGGAGGACTGGATGGTATCAATAGCTATGTAGGATGCATATTTCCATGTCCCCATTCACCCTTCATCAAGGAAATATCTAATGTTTGTGCTCCAGGACTGAGTCTTCCAGTTTCGAGCTTTGTGCTTCGGATTATCAACTGCCCCGCAAGTCTTCACGCACATTCTCGCTCCCCTAGCAGATTGGCTTCATTTGCTGGGGATCAAAATCACCCGGTTTGTTCCAACGCCGTATACTTACCTTGAACTACTTTCGTAGGAGAATCCTGGATGTTAATCCAGTACTGACCAGAAAATTTCGGTTATTCCTCTACACCTAGGCCAGGTATATTCCCCGAGGGTCGAAGACCATGTGACCTCTTGACCTGAGCCCCATTTCTTTCCTGGTCACCATCTCGTTCACATGCCAGCTTGTCATCTATTTATCGGCCCATTTTCCTTTGTTTTCTTGTGTCCTTTGTGTGTTAGTTTTTTCCTCCATTGTGTGAATGTGTTTCTAACTTGGAAATACAGCAACATCGTTACCCTGGACCTGAGGGCAGGGCGTGTGGGGCCTTTCTTTCTCCTGTAAAGATTGACTCTCACACGTTGTGCAACAAGTGCTGTGGCCGTCCTTGTTCCTGGGATTTAACATGCGAAGATTGCCTATCTTGGACGGACCACCAGTGGGATCTAGCTTCCACCAAGAGGAAAAAGAAGAATAGATCGCCCACTAAGAAGTGCCCTGTGGAGGTTCCTCGTAGCAGGAGTGGCAGCCAAGGGTCCAGTGGTCCTACTCCTTCTCCTGCGCCCCTGCCGAAGTCGCCAACTCCTCTGCCAGAGTATTCCCATCCCCTCCCAGCGAGGAGACCTAGATGAATCCGTTGCCGGGCCCCTGCCCAGTGTGTGGTCTGAGGAGTCTTTTTACGTCTTTTTACCCTTAACAGGTTGTACCTCATGGGGACAACATCATCCTGAAGGAGTGTTGGTCCTGTTGTAGCCTGCAGGACGTCCTACTGATGGATGCCCTGGTTGCAGCCGTTGCGGGAGGAGTCGAGTGCGTTCTTCCTCCTCCTCCCCGTACGCTAGGTCCCCGAGGGCTGCACCCAAGTTCGTTGCTCCCATGACGGTTCCACAAGCGGGGTGCTTCACTCGGCCACAAGTTGTTCCCTCTGCTGTCACAGTGGATCCCGACCCAGTTCCAGTGGCCCATTTGGCGTCTACATGGACCAGGCGGGCTCCCACCAGTAGTGATCCTCCGCTCCCGCCAGTAGTGATCCTCTGCTCCTGCCAGTAGTGATCCTCTGCTCCTGCTCAATTGGTTGCTCCTTTCCTCCTCAAGGGAAGTCTTGGAGGAGCCGAGGGATGAGCTCCTAGCCTTCTGCGCTAGCCTGGCCATTGTCCTGTATTGGGAAAAGTCCCATCTGGTTCCAACCACCAGGATGGTGTACCTGGGGATGGACCTGGACATGGCGAGGGCCAGAGCCTTCCCGTCAGAGGACAGGCTGTCCAATCTTCAGAACATAGCACGCCCCTTCCTAGACCTCTCACCCCACCCAGTAAGGGATGGCAGAGGCTTCTGGGCCATCTCATCTCTTTGGAGAAACTGGTGCCCCAAGGCAGATTGAAATTGAGGCCCGAAGTAGTGGCAGAACTGATTGGGATGTGGGGCTCACCTCCCCTGAACCTGTTTGCAACAAGCCTGAATGCCAAGCTTCTGGTTTTCTGCCCCCTGGTCCCCAACCCAGCAGCAGCCTGGGAGGACGCGTTCCAACACCCGTGGGACGGCCTGGACTTGTATGCATGCCCTCCCTTCGGGTTGCTCAGGCAGGTCCTCATCCGGCTGAAGAGCTCAAAGGAAATGCTCATGACCTTAGTAGCCCCCATGTGGCCAGACAGGGAGTGGTTCCTGGACCTCCTGGCCCTAACCGTTCTAGGCCCTTGGGAATTTCCCCTCAGGCTGGACCTTCTAAGGCAACCCCACTTCGAGAGGTACCACGAAGGCCTGCCAGCCCTGTCCCTTTATGGGTGGAGACTATCAAGTGACTGTTGAGCAAGGAGGGCTTCTCCCGAAGGGTTGCCTCTTAGATGTCGGAGTATGTGAGGAAGTCTTTCGCAGCCTTCTACCAGACCAAGTGGAAAGTTTTTGTGGCCTGGTGTAGCGAGCAGGGCGTCAAGCCCCTGCAGGCCAAGGTTCCCCACATAGCGGATTTCCTGGTACACCTGAGGCTTGACAAAGGCCTCTCCATAGCTGCCGTGAAGGGAGTCAGGGCCCCCTGGGTCAAGTCTTCCTCCTGAAGGGAATGGAATAGATCTGGGGAACTCCAGACACTGTCGATGCTCATTAGGAGTTTCGAGCAAGAATACCTCCCCAGCTCCGTGAGGGCCCCGCAGTGGGATGTAGCAAGGGTACTAGACACTCTTAGGAAGTTGCTGTTTGAGCCTCTCAAGGACATCTTAGATAGAGAGCTGACACTCAAGACGGCATTCCAGCTGGCCTTAGCCTCCACCAAGAGAGGGTAGGGGAACTGCATGGATTTTCGTACAGTCTCCCACTTGAAAGGGTGGAAGGACCTCACCTTTCAGTATGTGCTATCCTTTGTGGCTAAGACCCAGAACCCCTCGGTTTTGAACAATAGGTTCTCGGAATTCTCAATCCCAGCCTTACTGAGGTTGGAAGATCCTAGGGACCACCTCTTGTGCCCGGTCCGGGCGGTGAGGAAGTACCTCAGTAGGACAGCCCTGTTTAGGCCAGGGATTAGGAACCTGTTAGTTACCTTAGGCCGAGAGAAGAAGACGATCTTTAAGAACATCATCATCATCTCCTTCTGGTTGAGGGAGACCATCAGGAGGGCCTCTGAAAGGACAGGACTTCCTCCCCCACAGGGTGCCAAGCCCCACAACATTGGAGGTATTGGGGCCTTTCTGTCATTCTCTAAGAACCTTGCAGTCAGTCAAGTCCTAAGGGCCAGGGTGTGGCACAGGCAGTCCACCTTTACAGCCCACTACCTTAACCCTTAAACGCTGACTGGACGTATTTTACGTCGAGATAAATTGTCTGTCGGGTGCCGACTGGACGTATTTTACGTCGACATACGAAAGTTTTTTTTAAATTCGCGGAAAAATACTTATAGGCCTACCAGCCTAAAACTTTTGAATCATGCGCCTTGGGGGATGCTGGGAGTTCACGGATCAAGGCCTTGTTTTGTTTTGAAGCGTGACCCAGGTGCGCATGCGCGATATCCCTTCTTCTCGCTCCAGCCAGCATCAGTAGCGCACCATCCGAGAGCGATCTTTCGTGAAAAGCGTGTTTTTCTGGACTTGTGCGAGACTTTGAGCATTTGTATTGCTACAGGACATTCATAGATATGTCTCAACGACGTGTGAACCGTGAAAGGCGCGTTTTACCCATCGGAAGGGATCGTGTAAGGCGAGTTTTGGACCTGGATGCTGGTGAGGGGCCAAGCACCCAGCATGACCCCGCGCCTCAAGGCCGTTCTGTGCGGCCACGTGTGGCTGAAAGGGTTTCAGGAACACATCGTATGCCTTTGGTTACCCCTAGGAAGCATGTGGGCGTCCTTAGGGGCATTCGTAGGCATTTGGGAGGCCTCCAACCAAGGGACATAGACGAGTATCTTTCTGAGCTTGATCGGGAACATGTCGCAAGTCCTCATTTTGATGGCGGATGGTCATCGAGTGATGAGGACATCAGTCCCGATGAAAGTGAGGATGAATATATGCCCCCAATGTCCGTTCGAGGCTCACATCCCGAAAGTGAGCTCGAATTCAGTGGGTTCAGTGCTTACGAGGGGGAATCTGAGGAGGAGGGGGAGGGTGGGGATACGGGCTCAAGTTTTATCACAGAGGACGATACAGAAAGTGAGGGCCTAAGTGAGGGTGATGGGCCAACGGGGGGGGGTAGTGTGCATCGTGCACGCGGGCACGTAGAAGGTCGGCTCGTCGCGCCAGCCAAGGTGAAGTTCGGTCGTCGGAGAGTGACGAGGGGTGGACGGAGGACCCCACCCCTCCTAACATGCACCCCTTCACGGCAACCCCTGGGATGACCGTACCAGTACCCCTGACTGTTTTGGGGTTCATCCAGCTTTTCCTGACGCGGGAATTGCTGGAATACCTGGTACACGAGACGGTGGACTACGCTCGGTACTGCCGGTATGAGCTGAGGACGACCTTGTCGTATTACTGGCGGGGTTGCAACCTCATTGACATGGCGCATTTTTTGGGGCTCCACATTTATTTTGGTATGACACCTGCTGTCGACGTCAGGCAATATTGGAGGAGAAATTATTTTTTATGTATGCCGAATGTGCCTGGCGTTATGTCCCGTGATAATTTCCTTGCGTTGGACAGGTACTTCAACGCCTTCAACCGAAGGGCCATACCCCGGAATAACAGTGATCGCCTCATTTTAGTGCGTACAGTGTTGGATTATATCCGTGAGCGGTGTAGTAATCTCGTGATTCCTGGAAAGAACCTGTCTTTGGATGAGGGGATGATGCCTTACAAAGGACGTCTTAGTATAAAAGTGTATAACCCCAAGAAGCCAAAGAAATATGGTGTGAAATTCTTTCTCATTACCGAGGCCAACACTGGATACGTTGTGGACTTTTCAGTGTATACCGGGGTCTTCTCCACGCTGCGTGACACTGTATTCAACCTTGTGGGACGTTTCCGTAACCAGGGATATCACCTGTTTATGGATAATTATTATAACTCGGTATCCCTGGCCCAGGAACTGTATGAAGCAGGTGTTCACGTCAGTGGTACCCTTCGGTTGGTGCGTGGGGCCCCGAATGTCCTCAAGAGGTTCGCTAGTCATCCGCAACACTGGCAAGAGGGAGACAGAGTGGCGGCGGAAGGGCGCTGTCTTCGTCATCTGTTGGAAGGGTGTCCGACTCGTCCCCATGATTACGACGAGTCATGAACCCATCCAAGAAGAGATCGTACAGCGGAAGAAGACACGTCGACAGGGCCGAGTTGTGTTTGAGGAGTTTCGTACCGAGCGGCCTACTGTCATTGGGCACTACAACAGGCGCATGGGAGGAGTTGATCTCTTTGATCAGCTCATCCAGTACTATCCCTTCGCCAGGAGAACCAGAAGGTGGACACAGAAGCTCCTCAAATACATCCTTCAGTTGGCCCTCCAAAATGCCTACATACTGTACTGTGGGTACCGCGGTGACAATCTTCCGAGGTTGACCCACATACAGTTCCTAGAGGTAGCCGGGAATGCCCTCATCAACTTCGATCCCGATGAGTGGCCTTCCATAACTGACCCCCTGCCCCGAGCTGCAGATCTGCCCCTAGAGGAAAGGGCAGATAGGAGGGCCAACTTCGCTCGACCTGCCGCCGCCCGCCGCCCCTGCTGCGCCGCCATGCCTGCGCCGACCGCCCCTGCTGGGACGAACGCCCCTGCTGCCACGACCGCCCCTGCTGACGGAAGCGCCCCTCTTGCTGCCAGCCACGCCCATCACCGCTTCTCGTCGGGTAGTGGACCCTGCGTGTCGGCTGCAGCCAGGGGAACACATACTGGAGGCCTTAGAAGGGCGAAGGCAGAAACGGTGCCGGGTGTGCCATATGAATGGCAGAAGGAGAGACACCCGGTTCTTCTGTCGTCTCTGCAAAGTTGCTCTTTGCAGGATAGGGGAGTGTGACCGAAAGTACCACACTAAGGTCATGTATTGGAGCACGCCCCCTAAACCGACAGCGGAGGGCGCACGGGGCCGCCGGGTCCATCATCAGTAAGGGCGCGCGTCTCCCTCCTCCACCTGTAGCTCGTCATGTCGAGTGGAAAAAAATGCAAGACTCTTCAATGGAGGAGGGAGAAAACAAGAATAGAACGAAGAGTCAGGATTACGAGTGAGTATTCTGCATTTATTTTATATTTAGTTTTATATTTATTACAATTTTTTATATATCTGAATGTGTGCATGATAAAATAATAATAAGACATTTCATTGTATGCGAAAAGAGAAGTGTCACCTCCATTCCTTTTATTTATGTTTTGGTACCAGAATCGAAGAATGTAATATATATATTTTATAAAAAAAATTAAAAAAAATTCTATATATATATATATCTATATACATATATATATATATATATATATATAGATATATATATATATATATATATATATATTATATATGAAAATTTGGGGTAAGCAAATTACTTACAGTCTAGTAATATTCAATCATTTACCTTCACTTTAAAACAAATTGCAAGTCTCTAGAACAATATCTCGATTTATGGTGAATATTTGAAAAAAATATTTTTATTCCCTCCGCGCGCCGATTCTCGGCCGAAAATCTCCGAAACGCGTAGGTCACATTCTCCTAATATTTGTGCCTTTTCATATTACGCTTATTTTATAGTTTTATATATGGAAATGTGCGCAAAAACATGCACAATATAACAAAAATATTGGAAGGTTGTAGCATTTCTCATTTTTGAAATATTTGCATATAAAGTATGATAAGTACGAAAAAAAACTACGATTGGTCAACTTTGACTCAACCGAAAAGGTCAAAAAACGCATTTATAATATAAAAATCTTACAGTCTAGTAATATTCAATCATTTATCTCCATTTTAAAACAAATTGCAAGTCTCTAGAACAATATCTCGATTTATGGTGAATTTTTGAAAAAACTATTTTTTTCCCCTCCGCGCACCAATTCTCGGCCGAAAATCTCTGAAACGCGTAGGTCACATTCTCCTAATATTTGAGCCTTTTCATATTACGCTTTTTTTAAAGGTTTATATATGGAAATGTGCGCAAAAACATGCACAATATAACTAAAAATATTGGAAGGTTGTAGCATTTCTCATTTTTGAAATATTTGCATATAAAGTACGATAAGTACGAAAAAAAACTACGATCGGTCACTTTGACTCGACCGAAAAGGTCAAAAAACGCATTTATAACATAAAATTCTTACAGTCTAGTAATATTCAATAATTTATCTTCATTTTAAAACATATTGCAAGTCTCTAGAACAATATCTCGAGTTATGGTGAATTTTTGAAAAAATATTTTTTTATCCCTCCGCGCGACGATTCTCGGCCGAAAATCTCAGAAACGTGTAGGTCACATTCTCCTAATATTTGAGCCATTTCATATTACGCTTTTCTTAAAGGTTTGTATATGGAAATGTGCGCAAAAACATGCACAATATAACAAAAAATATTGGAAGGTTGTAGCATTTATCATTTTTGAAATATTTGCATATAAAGTACGATAAGTACGAAAAAAACTACGATCGGTCAACTTTGACTCAACCGAAAAGGTCAAAAAACGCATTTATAACATAAAAATCTTACAGTCTAGTAATATTCAATCATTTATCTTCATTTTAAAACAAATTGCAAGTCTCTAGAACAATATCTCGATTTATGGTGAATTTTTGAAAAAAAATATTTTTTTCCCCTCCGCCCGGCCCATTTCTCGCCGAAAATCTCTGAAACGCGTAGGTCACATTCTCCTAATATTTGGAAGCCTTTTCATATTACGCTTTTTTGTTTAGTTTTTAGTTTTATATTGGCAAATTGCGCAAAACATGCACATATAACAAAAAATCTTGGAAGGTTGTAGCATTTCTCATTTTTTTTGAAATATTTGCATATAAAAAAAAGTACGATAAGTACGAATAAACTACGATCGGTCAACTTTGTTGACTCAACCGAAAAGGTAAAAAAACGCATTTATAACATAAAAATCTTACAGTCTAGTAATATTCAATCATTTATCTTCAATTTAAAACATATTGCAAGTCTCTAGAACAATATCTCGATTTATGGTGAATATTTGAAAAAAATATTTTTATTCCGTCCGCGCGCCGATTCTCGGCCGAAAATCTCTGAAACGCGTAGGTCACATTCTCACATTTGTGCCTTTTCCTATTACGCTTTTTTTAGAGGTTTATATATGGAAATGTGCTCAAAAACGTGCACAATATAACAAAAAATATTGGAAGGTTGTAGCATTTATCATTTTTGAAATATTTGCATATAAAGTACAATAAGTACGAAAAAAACTACGATCGGTCAACTTTGACTCAACCGAAATGGTCAAAAAACGCATTTGTAACATAAAAATCTTACATTCTAGTAATATTCAATCATTTATCTTCAATTTAAAACATATTGCAAGTCTCTAGAACAATATCTCGATTTATGGTGAATATTTGAACAAAATATTTTTATTCCGTCCGCGCGCTGATTCTCGGCCGAAAATCTCTGAAACGCGTAGGTCACATTCTCCTAATATTTGAGCCTTTTCATATTACTCTTTTTTTAGAGTTTTATATATGAAAATGTGCGCAAAAACATGCACAATATAAAAAAAAATATTGGAAGGTTGTAGCATTTCTCATTTTTTTTATATTTGCATATAAAAAAAAAAATTTTAAAACAAAAATTCGACATTCGGTCAACTTTAACTCGTTCGAAATGGTCGAAAACTGCATTTGTAAGCTAAAACTCTTACAGTATCGTAATATTCAATCATTTTCCTACATTTTGAAACAAATTGCAAGTCTCTATAACAATATTTCGATTTATGGTAAATTTTTAAAAAAATTATTTTTTTACATCTGCGCGCTACGAATTCATGCATCATTTTGTGATAATATTTTCTCTGTGTTGCTTTTATCGTTTTACAATGTGTTATATATCAAAATGATCGCAATTTAGTGCACATTACAACGAAAAAAAAAGTAACTTGTTACCTCTAACCGTTTGGCGCACAGCGCGATTTGAATACAATTATATATGAAATTTTGTTTTTGCGCTATCATATATCGCATTATTTATATATGATAATGATAATTTTTTTCATTTCTGATGGTTGCATACTAAACTTCAAGCAATGACAAAAAAAGGAGCCAAAAATGAATTCTTAATCTTGAAAACTAAGCGCGCTGTGATTTTTTGAAAAAAATATTTTTTCCACTTCCGCGCTCACTCTCAAACCCCTCCGGCATACGGGAGTCATTTTTTTATTTACCGCTTCGGCGTTTAAGGGTTAAGGACTGTACCCGTAAATCCCTCGATTCCTTCGAGATCGGTCCAGTGGTGGCTGGACAGCAGAGGATCTAGCCCCCACCAAGAATAGGATCGTTAGGGTGAGTGGTGGTGTAAATGTAGTCCTTTATCAACCTTTCCCCCCCTTCCCCATCCTATCTCCTCCCTGGGCCTTCGGCGCATGTCTCAGGACCCAGCGAATCTTCAGGTAAACCGAAGGGTTTCACATAAACTTAGTAGTACAAGCCATTGCATTACATGATGCTTCCAGAAGCTTATTTCTCCTCCCATAGTGCCAGGGTCGTGTAGGGGCTCCTGGCCCAGCCCACATCTATCTTCGAGCAGAGCTGGGTTCCCACGGGTGCGCCCTCCGGACCTCCTCCCGGGCCTCACCTCCCCTAAGCTACTCCCTCCTCCTAAGGAGTAAATTTCCTACAAAAGTAGTTTGAGGTAAGTATACAGCATTGGACAAATCACAAATTCTTCGTAATTTGTATATTTCCTAGCTATACTTAGGTCAAACTACTGAGGTTTCAGTCCCTCCCTACCATCCCCGTGTATCTTAGGGCAGGAACCTTATATGCGAGGAAAGGACTGGGGCTCAGGTCAAGAGGTCGCATGGTCTTCGACCTTCATGGCATATACCTGGCCTCGGTGTGGAGGAATAATTGGAATTTTGTGGTCGGTACCAGATTGACATCCAGGATTCTCCTATGAAAGTAGTTTGAGGTAAGTATAGCTAGGAAAAATACAAATAAGCAAGAATTTGTGATATTTGGACGATTGGCTTCTTCAATCAACAACGAAGGACCAGTGCACAGAGGACCTTCACAAGACTCTTCATTGAGCCCAGGAATTGGGTCTTTTAATAAACTTGTAAAAGTCCCAGCTGGTCCCATCTCGGACAATAGTATATTTGGGGATGATGCTGAACTCCTGAGTGTTTTGGGCTTTTTGATCCCCAAAGAGAGTGGAATCCTGCCTCAAGGTAATAGACAAATTTCTGTCTCTTCGCTCATGCACAACAAACAAATGGACGAGTTTGCTCGGAATGCTAGCTTCCATAGAGCAGTCTGTATCGCTTGGAAGACTTCACATTAGAGTTCTGCAATTCTACCTCAAGGCTAGGTGGGACAGGAAGAAATATCCAGATTCTTTCATCATGCTTATTTTTCCAGAGATCAAACAACACCTGCTTTGCTGGAAGTCAGAAGGCAGGTTGTTGGAAGGGAAGTCATTGTTAGTGTGGAGCCCAGACTTCAGCTTCTACTCAGATGTGTCGGACATAGGATGGGGAGCTCTTTTGGAGAACAAGGAAGTATCAGGAAGGTGGTTGGGAGAACAGTTAAGAGACCACATAAATATCAGAGCTGAGAGCAGTCCATCTAGGGCTTCAGGCTTTTGCCCCAGAAGTACATAGTGGGAAAAACTGTTGCAGTGTACTCTGACAACGCAACAGCTCTTTCGTACATCGCCAAACAAGGGGTAATTCATTCCTTCTTTCTGTGCACAACAGCAAGGGACCTTCTGGTTTGGGCAAAGCAGAATCAAACTTCCATTGTAACAAGGTCCGTTCAGGGACGAATGAACGTCCTAGCAGATTAATTGAGCAGAAGAGACCAAGTGAAGCCGACAGAGTGGATGCTGAATCAGTATGCCAAGGACTTTGGAATTTTTGGGGGACTCCCATAATAGATCTTTTCGCGACTTCCAAAAATCACCGTCTTCCTCTGTTCTGCTCCACAGTTCCAGATCTCTTAGCATGCGCAGCGGATGCCATGCTACAGGATTGGTTAAACAAACATCCCACCAGAATGCATTGATGATACTGATAGCTCCCTTATGGCCACTAATAGAGTGGTTTCCAGAACTTCTAGAACTCCTCAGTAACTTTCCGAGGCTGCTCCCTCAAAGAGCCAGTCTTCTCAGACAGACACACCTTAAGCAGTATCATCAAATCTAGCTATGACCACCTTCACACTGTCAAGAAGTTGCTCAGAGCTAAAGGATTTTCAAGGACAGTTGCAGACTATGGCAAAATGCTGTCAATCTTCTGCAGATACGTATCTACCACCACAAGTGGTCAATTTTCTGCACTTGGTGCAGAAGCAATAAAGTGTCAACTACCGAGATGTCTGTAACAAAAATAGCAGATTTTTTGCTTTTTCTGAGAACTTCTAAAGGTTTATTAATGTCTACAATTAAAAGCTACAGATCAATGATCAGCTCAAGTGTTCCGACATAGAGGCCTGGATCTTAGGAATAATCAAGATATTACTGATCTCATAAAGTCATTTGACACTTGCAAATCTAAGAAGTCTACTTAGTTCGACGTCTCTCTGAAACTTGACTAGGAAGACATTACTCTTGATTACTTTAGCAACTGCCAAGAGAATCTTTTAAGATTCAAGCAATTGGTAGAAGAGTAGGCTTCTCGCAAGATGACGCGGTTTCCTCCTACACTCAGCACGAATAACCAGTGAAACCCTGGCCTTATTCTCAGTATTAAAAATCTAAGTGATACCTTAGGGTCAGAGAATGAAGAAAGAGCACTCTGTCCAGTAAGAGCTCTTAAGTTCTACTTGCACAGAACCGAGAAGTCTGAGGATCCTCCAGTAATCTGTGGTGTAAAGTGAAAGACCTGTCTCAACCTTTAACTAAGAATGCTCTTTCTTTTTTCTAAAGAGATGTAATAAGAGAGGCTCACTCGCAAATCAAAGAAGAGCTTCTGCCAATTTTTAAAGTCAGAGCACATGATATTAGAGCTGTAGCTAAGTCCTTAGCCTACAAGCACAATCTCTTGTATCTTCCATCGTGTAAGCCACCTATTGGAGGTGCAAATCAGTGTTTGTGTCGTTTTATCTAAAAGAAGTAGAGACTACATTCAGTGACTGCAGTACCTTAGGCTCTTTGGCAGGTATCTTCCTTCTTTTCTCCTCACCTTATTAGCGGTTTTGAGTTATAAGGGAGTCTGAGGGTACTGTGTACCTGGGTGCCCCTCAGTCATAGTTTTTAATGGATCGGTATTGGTGTTTTTTTAAAATAAATTTGGTGTAGTGTTTCGACCCCTAGGAGGCCATTCTGCAGTTTCTTTTCGAGAGGTTATTGAGGGATCGTAGGAAGTAATAATGCAACACAGTAAATGGGAATGTGGTAAACAGGATCCTCCAGTAATCTGTGGTGTAAGGTGAAAGACCTGTCTCAACCTTTGACTAAGAATGCTCTTTATTTTTTCTAAAGAGATGTAATAAGATAGGCTCACTCACAAATCAAAGAAGAGCTTCCGCTTATTTTTAAAGTCAGAGCACATGATAGAGCTGTAGCTAAGCCCTTAGCCTTCAAGCACAATCTCTTGTATCTTCATCGTGTAAGCCACCTATTGGAGGTGCAAGTCAGTGTTTGTGCCGTTTTATCTAAAAGAAGTAGACTACATTCAGTGACTGCAGTACCTTAGGCTCTTTGGCAGTTGCAAGCATGGTATAGGGGGTGGATGCATTGGAAGTGTATCTTCCTTCTTTTCTCCTCACCTTATTAGAGGTTTTGAGTTATAAGGGAGTCTGGGGGTACTGTGTACCTGGGTGCCCCTCATAGTTTTTAATGGATCGGTATTGGTGTTTTTTTAAAATCAGTTTGGTGTAGTGTTTCGATCCCTAGGAGGCCATTCTGCAGTTTCTTTTCGAGAGGTTATTGAGGGATCGTAGGAAGTAATAATGCAACACAGTGAATGGGAATATGGTAAACAAACACCAAGAAAACTAACAATATTTATTATAAAATAAAAACTTTAAACTAAATCAACCTTGTGCAAGTACAAATAAAATAAGGCTATATGGCAATTATATCCTCAGAAGACAGGTTAGCATGTCTTCAAAACAAAAGCTAAACCCTAGACCAGTAATAGAAATAGAAAACACGGTACGTATATAGCAAATACAGTGGTACCTCGAGATATGAAAGGCTCAACTTATGAAAAACTCGAGATACGAAAACCAATGCAAAAAATTTAACGGCTCTACATATGGAAAGTTTTCAAGATACGAAAGGTTTCTGAAAGTCCGAGATTCGCCCGGATAACAATTTTGAAACTCGCGCCGCACGCCGCCATCTTAGTACTAGTAGACTCGCCACCATCCTCCTGCTCTCCCATTGGTTCTTGATGCTAGTCACTGCCATGAGATCCTTCTCTCCTATTGGACAGCATCCCTCCCATCATGCATCTTAGACGTACGTGGTGGTGTGCCTACCTCGCCCACTTCATGCCAGCATCTTTATCGTACGCACGCGGCATTCGTTCGGTCCAACGATTTAGTTTAGTAATGTAGATTCGTTAGTGATTTCGTTGCAGTACGTATTATCGTGTTGTGCAAAAACTTTATTCTGTAACTTACACGTAAATTACGTACAAGATAACGTAGTCATGGGTCCCAAGAAAGTTGAAATTCACGGAAAGAAGCGCATGCTCTCTTTGGAGACAAAGATGGAGATCATCAAGAAGTACGAAGCTGGGATGCGATTGAGTGTGATCGCAAAGGGATACGGCCGTAATCCGTCGACATTAGGCACCATCCTTATACAGAAGTATGCCATCAAAGCAGCTACACCGTCGAAGGGCATCACTATTTTGTCCAGCAAGAGGAGCCACGTGCACGACAAGATGGAACGGCTGCTCCTCGTCTGGATAAAAGACAAAAAATCGCTGGCAATACAGTAACGGAGACAGCAATCGCCCACAAGGCCAGCGCTATTTTCGGCGATTTGATTGCGCAGGCAGAAGACGACGGAAGGGAAGGGACTTCAACGCCAACCCCAGAGTTCAAGGCTTCGCATGGCTGGTTCGAGAAATTCTGTAAACGGACTGGCATCCATTCGGTGGTGCGGCATGGGGAGGCTGCCAGCTCGGACACGAAAGCGGCCGAAGCATTTAAGAAAACATTCGACGAGATGATGACCAAGGAAGGCTACAGTTCTCAGCAGGTTTTCAACTGTGATGAGACTGGCCTTTTTTGGAAAAAAATGCCTCGTCTACATCACGGAGGAAGAGAAGAAGCTACCCGGGCATAAGCCTATGAAAGACAGGCTTACGCTTGCACTTTGTTCCAACGCCAGTGGGGATTGCAAGGTGAAGCCCCTACTGGTGTATCATTCCGAGACTCCTCGAGCCTTCAAGGCCCACAAAGTGCTGAAGGAGAAGCTTCCAGTGATGTGGAGGGCTAATGCAAAAGCCTGGGTAACGAGGCTTTTGTTCACGGAGTGGGTAAATCTGTGTTTCGGCCCGACAGTGAAGAAATTTTTGGAAAAGAAGCGCCTCCCCCTGAAATGTCTGCTGGTGTTGGACAATGCCCCTCCCCACCCTCCTGGCCTCGAGGAAGATATCCTAGCGGAGTATTCCTTCGTTAAGATTCTTTTTCTTCCGCCCAACACCACCCCTCTCCTCCAGCCCATGGACCAGCAAGTGATAGCGAACGTTAAGAAGCTGTACACGAAACATCTTTTCAAGAGATGTTTCGACATCACCGATACCACAAACCTCACCTTGCGTCAATTTTGGAAGGAGCATTTCGACATCGTCATTTATATCCGACTCGTCAACCAAGCTTGGCCGGAGGTTTCGAGGCGAACCTTGAATTCCTCTTGGAGGAAACTCTGGCCTGATGCCGTATCCGCCCGAGACTTCGAGGGATTCGACGTGGGCGAAGCTGGTGCTGCAGAGTCCGAAACAGTTGGCGATCCCGAAACTGTTTCCCAACCAGATCTTGACGAGATCGTTGCACTCAGCAAGTCCATGGGGCTGGTCGTCAACGAGGACGACATCAACGACCTTCTCGAGGAGCACCAAGAGAAGCTTACGACAGATGACCTGAAGGAGTTGGAGGCCATGCTACTTAACGTCGTTCAAGAGGAGTTCTCTAGCAGCGGCGAGGAAGAGGAGGAGGACCCTATGACAACGGCAGAAATTAAGGATTTTCTAGCCGCTTTTCATAGTGCAATCGTTTATCGAAAAAAGACACCCCGAAAAGGCTCACAGGTCGTATGCTTGCGCAGTTCGATGACGTTTGCCTGAGTCGTTTCAGGAACATTGTGAAAAGTAGGCAGAAGCAATCTTCCTTGGATCGTTATTTTTTAAAGAGGCCTTCAGCATTAGCAGGAGTAAGCAAAAAGGAAGAACCAAGTGATAAAAAACAAAGTTGAAAGCAGAAAGGAAGAACCAAGTGATGAAAAAAAGAAAGTAGAAAGCAAAAAGGAAGAACCAAGTGATAAACAGAACGTTGAAAGTGGTGATGAAGTTGAAATTCTGTAAAAAAAAATAAAAAAAAAAATAAAAAAAAAATAAATAGCCTACATAAAAGTAAAAAAAAAAAAAAAAAAAAAAAAAAAAGTTAAAAATCAAAAACAGAAAAAAAAAATTTAATTTTTAGTTTTTGTAAAGTTAAGTGTTACAGTTTTGTTAATGTGTTTCGTAAATTTTAGTTTTGTTTTCCTTAAATTTTTTATGTGTTTTCGTAAAGTTAAGTGTACGTACGTACATACGTTATCTGCCGTTTGTCCTCCTCCTCTGCCGCCACTTTCGGAGATAGCCTCACTCGAAAGGTAAGCTTCCACATTTTACGTACAGTATATTTCTTGTTACCATGTACACTAATATACACTTTATTTACAGGTTATTTTTTGCATTTTGTTATTAATTTAGGTATTGAATGGTCCAAATTGTTGTAGTATTTCATTGTTTATGTGTTCAATTTAGCTTTATTATGAAATTTACTGGGGTATTTTTGGAGGGCTTGGAACGGATTAGCCATTTTACATGTAAAATGTGGTCCAAGATACGAAAACCTCATGATACGAAGGGCGCCTCGGAACGGATTATAATTTCGTATCTCGAGGTACTACTGTAAATAGCTCTAATACAGCGGGCGGAAAATCAATGCACTAGCCTTAAGCTAAAAAGCTAGAAGGAAGTAAGGAGTTCAATAAAAGAGAGAAAACCTTAATATTACCTACCTAATTATCAAATCTAAATTCACGAACAACGTAGAAATCTGTATACAGTAGTACCTCAGGATACGAAATTAATCCGTTTCGAAGCAGCCTTTGTAACTTGATTTTTTCGTATCTTGAACCACATTTTACATGTAAATTGCCGAATTCGTTCCAAGCCGTACAAAAATAACCCCAGTAAATTTTATAATAAAACTAAATTGACCAATAAACAATGAAATATAACAATTTGGACCATTCAATACCTAACCTAACTGTGATTACCTGTAAATAAAGTTTATTAGTAAACAGGGTACAAGAAATACTGTACGTACATATGTAGTAAAATGTGGAACCTTATCTTTCGAGTGAGGCGATCTCCGAAAGTGGCGACAGAGGAGGAGGACAAATGGCAGATAACATGAACACTTAACTTTACGAAACATTAAAATTGGCAGAAAACATTAACTCTAAACTTTACGAAACACATTAACAAATGGCAGAAAACATTAACACTTACTTTACAAAAAACACTTTTTTTTTTTTTATTTATTTATTTATTTTTTTTTTTACAAAAAAGTTTCAATTTCTTCACCAACGAATGGATGCCAGTCCGTTTACGGTATTTATCAAACCACCCCCGAGAAGCCTTGAAGTCTGGGATTGTCGTTGATGTCCCTTCTCCTCCATCGTCTTTGGCCTGGGCAATCAGGTCAGCAAAAATAGCGCTGGCCTTCTGGCAGATTGCCGTCTTGGTTATTGTATCGCCAGGAATTTCTTTGTCCTCAATCCATAGAAGCAGCAGCCTCTCCATCTCATCATGCACGTGGCTCCTCTTGTTGGACAAAATAGTCACGCCCTTGGAAGGTGTAGCTGCTTTGATGGCTTCCTTCTGCTTAAGAATGGTGCCTATCGTCGACAGATTTTGGCTGTATTCCTTAGCGATCACACTCAACTGCATGCTAGCTTCATACTTTTAAATGATCTCCATCTTTGTCTCCATAGAAAGCATCCTCTTCTTTCTGTGAACTTCAGCAACTTTCTTTGGACCCATGACTATACGTAATTAAGTTATGTACTAATTAAGTTCTCACACAACACGATAAGGTAAAAAGCAAAATCACTAACATGAATTTACGTTAACAAACTAAATTGTATATGTGAACGAACGAATTCCGCGTGCGTATGATAACGATGCTGCTACAGAGTGGCCGAATGACACCCTTACGTAGAGTATGATGGGGTAGATGCTGACCAATAGGAGAGCAGGATCTTACGACGATGACTAGCATCAGGAACCAATGGGAGAGCGGGGGGATGTAGGTAAGTCTACTCAGTTGGTGGAGCGCAAGTTTTAGAATTGTTCTTGGTGGTCCGGGTGAATCTCGGGACTTTACAGTAACACCTTTTCGTAACCTGAATTATTTTCGTATGCAGAGGCAAAAAAATCTTCGTATTTGCTTTCGTAACTTGAATTTTTCGTAAGTTGGGACTTTTGTATATCAAGGTACCACTGTATATGTCAACAACAGGGTAAACCACCAAAAACTATGACAATATATCAGTATGCATATATCTAGATCCTAAATGCTCATGTTTACAAAATTCCTTTGGAGGATACAAATAGGTGTCCATGGAGTCGCTGGAGACCAACAGTCCTCAACATCAAGGGAGTTACTATACACTGGGTCAGACCAATAAACAGAAGACGTCGTCTTCCGAAGGAAAATATAAAGGTCGACACCTTACCTGGTGTTAGCCTCCCTACGCGACTCCTCACGAGCCTTGACAGCCCAGACGTGCAAAGCAGCACCAAGACCCTCAATACGCTGGGACATGGCAGAAGCCTCTCCTACAGAGCTGGGATCCAGCGCCAGCCCCGTCTACCTGTGGACTCCTGCGAAGGGGGTAAAAGCAAGGGGGGCCAGGTTGCAAGTGACACTTGTCCTTGTGAGGCAAAAGGGTGAAAGCTGTGATCAGTTGTCAAAAATAAAATATTCCGAGGTGGCTGCTGCACAAAGTCTTTCTGGAATGACGATCCGGCCCGAACTGTCCTGGGAAGGTGATGTGCTTTTCCAGCGCAACACTTGCACCGTCACTCACACTCGAATGAAAGTAATAGGATTGTTCGATGATTAGCTACTAGAGGAAGAAGCAACAGCATCACTATCATAACATTTAACGTAATACACAAAGAACCATGTATGTTAATACTTAACAATAAAAATAAAGAAAATATTACACTCGACAAGGCTGATTTGAAAATACAAACTAAATTATTAACACTTACATGACATGTAGGTATTGTTTTCTTTTCTGTTATATTATGGTGGTACTGTGGCCTGGACAGGGGCAAAATGTTATGCTTAATTAACGTCCTGAGTACAGTAGTACCTAGAGATACGAAAGGCTCTACTTACGAAAAACTCGAGATACGAAAGCCAATGCGAAAAATTTTACTGCTCTACATACGAAAAGTTTTCAAGATACGAAAGGTTGTTGCTGAGTAAACTCGCCACCATCCTCCCGCTCTCCCATTGGTTCCTGATGCTAGTCACCCCATAAGGTCCTGCTCTCCTATTGGTCAGCCTCTACCCCTTCTGCTTTAAGTATTCTATTGGTAAAAGGTTGCTGTAAATTGAAAAACTTATTCATGCAATACATTTAATAAAAAAAAAAAACATTAGGTAAAGATAGAATAAAGAATAGAAATGAATGGTTATTATACTGTTTGGTAGTTCAGTAGTTAAGAGAGATAATGAAAATTTATTGCTTGGCGATTGTTCGATACTCGTAAGTGCTGGATGTAAACAGACGTTTGGAAGCTTTTTTTTTTGTTTGTTTATTATAGTTAATGGTTACTTAATAATTATTTGAAATGAGTACATGCAATACATTTAATAAAAAAAATTGCGAATTAGATATCATAAAATATAAAATAAATCAGACTGTCAACAAATACGTAATTTTTAGAATTCTTCTTCTTTTTTATTATTACATTACGTATACGTATGTTTCATTATAGCTGTCAGTAACTCGGTATCTCTATTAGGTAAAGAATAGAAATGAATGGTTATTATACTGTTTGGTGGTTTCATTAGTTGAAGAGAGATACTAATGACAATTTATGGCTTACTGTGTGCTAGGAAAAATGATTGCTTGGCGCTCGTTCGATTCTCGTAAGACGGGTAAGAGCTGAATGTAAACAATCGATTGGAAGGTTTGTTTTTTGTTTGTGTATTATAGTTAATGATTAATTAATAATTATTTGAAATGAGTACATACTGATTATTTATACATTTTATTGGCATATTCTAAGCTTTTAGCTCTTAGGTTTAGATGTCAGAATCATAAACTAGGCTACAGTAGCAACCGCTATCATAGGCTAGGCTTATTGCTAAGGGACATATGCTAAAGTCCTAATATATGCAGTAAAAATTGGGTTGAACATTGCATGCAGTTGAATATTACTCAAGTATGTACAGTATTTTGCCTTTTTGGAGTCATATTTCTTCCGTCGTAACCCTAGAACGTGTGTTTTAGGCCTGGAAATGTAATTTACTGGGGTGTTTTTGGAGGGCTTGGAACAGATTAGCCATTTTACATGTAAAATGTGTTCCAAGATACGAAAAAATCATGATACGAAGGCCGTCTCGGAACGGATTAATTTCGTATCATGAGGTACCACTGTACTTCCTTTGCTAAAAGCTCCCACTCTCATAGTAGGCGACCCTTGGCTATACTGCCACACCTCTACAAAATAGATGAGCACCAACCAGAGGCAGTATCATCCTGCAGCAGCTCTCTTACAGGTAAGGAACAACAAGCATTTTTACTTACTATTTTGGGAATAGAATATGTTTTTGCATCCCACCTCCTGTCAATGTGGGAATCGGCTATTTAATTACTGGGTAAGTAACATTTACAATTATGACCTTTTTATAATAACGTTTTGTATATACGTACTTACTCAGTAATTAAAGATTAGAGGCCCACCTGCCTCCCCTCGCAGGATATAGGGCATAAGCAAATTGTCGGGTCTTTGCCGAGTTGTTCCTCTCTTCCCCGATAGTGGGCGGGGTTATTCCTACACCAAAACAAAAAAGAATCGCTACCACGAATTTTAAATCTTAGCTGTCATTTAGTTAGAAACTATAGGTATTTAATTATTGGGTAGTATGTATATACAAAAAGTTATTTTATTATAAAAATGCAATTTTTCCTTTTTTTGTTCTTACCTATGATTGACTTTTCCAGATACAGAGAGAAAGAATTTTTATTAAATCTGACATCATTAAAATTCTGAATGGACATAGCAGCCAAACTGTTAGATATTTTGAGAAGGTGACTGAAGCATTGGATATATATTTATGATTCCAAATTTTGTTCTTCCATGCCTTATTTTCATATGATTAGCAGTTTCCAAGTTTTTTTGTTTTACCATTATTCTTTCGTATGATTAGCAGTTTCCAAGTTTTTTGTTTTACCATTTTTATGTAAAAAATGCTTCTATTTTGGTCATTGTGTGGTGATAAAGGAGGCCAAAATAATATGTTGCCCACCCCTGAGACACTGATAACTTTTTTTTTATGATATTAGACACATAGCCCTCCATATTCCCATAGAAATTAGATTCTTTAATGTTTTCACTTACTTTTGATTTTATGTCCAATTTGAAAAATAAAGAATTAGGATACGTAATATATTTTTGCAATACTGATTGGTTACACAGAACTTGATTTTATATAGAATGTTATATTTCTTTATTTAGGGGAAAGGTGATGCAGTTTACTGTGTTGTGTGAACAGTACCAGCCAAGTCTTAAAAGAGATCCGTTATACCGAGAATATTTGGATCGCATTGGTCAACTTTTCTTTAACCTTCCTGCCCCACGACCTCAACATGGGCCCGGGGGTATATTTGGTATGTATCTGAAGAGTATTGTGGCATGAAACCTGGTAGTTACAGTAAAAGTGAAAAATGAATCATTAAAAAGTTCACAAGGAATATGGAGGGAAGAGTTTAAGCATACTGTAGAAGTAAATTCAAAACACAAAGTAATATCTTGGGCTCATCATAGTAGTAGATAGTTGATAAGATCACCAAGTAAAATATTGTGAACTTATAGTGCTTGCTAAAGGGCTTCTTTTTTTAAGTAAGTAAATATCTTAAATTTTTTAGATTTAAGCAAGGATTCTTTTGGGGAGTTTTATCATTCAGGTTGACATTTGATATTGGCTAGATATATATAACACATACCATATTTGCTAGTGCATAAGACACACCCTTGGAACCTCAGTTTTTGTGCACAATCCATTCCAGAACCTCCCACAAAATCAAAAACGTATGAAAACCGAAACAATAATTCCGAAAAGGAATAATGTAAATACAATTAATGTGTTCCAGATTCCCGTAAAAAATTTTTTTAAATACATTATATAGGGAATAAACACAGTTTTACGTACAGAAAACAATGGGAAATAAATATAAATTACTAATGAAATGGGTAAACATTTAACATCACTCTTAATTTTATGGAAAACGCCTTTTAGCGTATGGAAGATGGAGAGGGAGGAGGAGAGGTTATTGTTTGGAAGGGGAATCTCCCTCCAGAAGGACTTCAGGTATAAAGGACCTATCTGGGATTACTTCTCTTCGTTTTTTACTGGCACTATCTGTGGTTACTTCCCCCTCTTTGTTTTTTACTGGCACTAGGACCAGATTAAGAGTTACTGAACCCTTGTTGCATAACAAAACTGTACAGAGACATTTGTTTCTGGTGTTTATTTAAAATTTACCTAAAGTTAAACACGGCAGTGTCATTGAACATTTGGAGACATGGATTACAACTTCTACGTTAGGATGATAATCCTCCACAAATTTTTTTAAATCATTTCACTTTGCAAACGTGTCCATAATCCCTGAAGTTAGGCACATTATGTATGCCTATCGTTTTTTTAATTTTTCAACCCAACCTCTGCTGGCCTTAAATTCACCAACATCAGCACTTCTAGGCATTTTCTCACTGAGATCGGCATGTTACTTCCTCCTACACTTTGCTATGAGTTCTTTCTTAAATTCTATAGTGTTTCTCGCCTTTTTACTGTACACAAAAACAACGAACATAAAAGTGGAATGGGTCACAAAAGAAGGTGGGATGATTTGTTTGGGTGCTTGATATGGGGCCCAGTCACACACTGGACCCTGGTTGGAGCATTTCCGAGTACAGTGGACCCCCATATTCGTGTTCTCCAGATTCATGGACTTAAACATTTGCGGGTTTCTTCGGGAACTTTTCCCTGCATTATTTGCGGAAAATTCGCCTATTCGCTGTATTTTTCTATGATAAGTATCCACAAATTCCTGGTTTTTTAAAAATCTATTTCAACATAAAATGCACTTTTTGTGATAAAACTATTAAAAAAACCAGGTATAAAATTTTTTTGAGTTTTAACTAACAAAATAAGAGGTTTCAAGCATTTTTATAAGGGTTCCAACTATTTGCTGGTTCTAACTATTCATGGGGGGATCTGGTACGCATCCCCTGCGAATACAGGGGGACCACTGTATATGAAAACTGAGGAAATGTATGATAACCGAGACAGAAATTCATAGAAAAAAGTCTTATGAAAACCGAAGCATACAAAAATGCAAGCGTGGGAAAACAGAGGGTTGATTGTATTTTGTGGGAAAAACAACTTTATTCAGTCTTACCAAGCAATTATTCAGCTGTAGGATTCCTATGCATGACAGACTAAACTTCAAATTACTCAGTGGCGCTGTCATTGTTAGTGTAGGTAACCAGTTACCGCCCACTTCTGGTTAACAGGTATGACATCGTCACACCTCTCAATTTGTTTCCTGCTGGCTCCCGAGTAACATCGGAGTTCTGCGGACTTTCTTTGTCATCTTTTGGATGGTTTTCGAGTTTCCTGGATATGGTGACGCACAAGTTTTTTTATGTGCTTTTGGATTAGCTTAGCTTAGCTTATTTTGCTCATTCTGTTTATTTTGCTGCCCTTTCATGCTTGAATATGTCCGATTCAAGCTCATCTGGAGTTAGGTTTTTGCGTAGATGGTTGCCAAACTAGGCTAGTTAAGAATATTTACGATCCACACACTAGGTGTACGAAATGTAGGGGTCAGGAGTGTTCTAAGGAACTCAGATGTTCTGTATGTCAGGATTGGGATGATGAAAAATGGAAACTTCACAGTTCACATCATAGGAAGGTTTTACAAGATAGGAAGAGAAAAGCAGCCCTTAGGGCGGATAGTAAGGCTAGTGTAGCTCCTCCGTCTTCCCCTGTGTTGGCAGCGATATCTACTCCTGCTTCTTCTCCTATTCCTGGAAATCTTTCTCCCATTCTCAGTCCTCCAACCCCTTCACTTCTGACTCCTTTACCAGCTTCCCATGTTGCATTTTCTGATAACATTGCCAGCCTCGAATCAAGGTTCGAGAGGAAGTTTGAGTATTTGGCCAATACGATGATGGAGTTAGGTGTCTCCATGAAATTGTTCATGGAGAAAAGTGTGCAAGTGAAGTGCTTTCTGAGGGGGTGGCTGTCCGTCCCTCCAGTTCTCCCAGACAAAGTCACTGTTCTGCTCCCCCGCCTCAGGGAGAAGACATACCGGAGGTCCAAGGGAGACTGGCGGGGTTTGCCCACTGGCAGTTACTCCCTCTGTCGAACCTGAAGTGTCGAATCAGGCATCGACTGAGCGCCGTTGGAAAGGCATCTCTTTCAGTTTTAATTTATTGGACTCCAGTGGTTCGTCTTCTCCGGGTTCGTGTCGCTGGCGTAGTTCTTGGGCTTCTCGCCCTCTTGAGAGATCTTCGACTGCGGATGTCTCCCCGTTCCCTGCCAAGAAATGTAGGGATACAGTTTCTAGTCCATGCCTCTCTTGTAGTCATGCGGCTTCAACTTGCAACTCAGCGGATTAAACTGAGGTGCGGTGGGTGCCTTTGAGACGAGCAGCACCGCATCAGTCTACTCGACAGACTTTGACTTCGAGTCTGAAACCTTCTTCCGAGTCAAAACGAAAGTCTTTGTCTTCTGTTCTATCAGATCAATCCCAGGAGGACCCGGCTTTGGCTCCTTTTGACAGCACTTTGAAGAATTGTTTCCCTTCTTTAAGGGTAAGACACCACAGTCGAGGAAGGAAGAAGCATCCATGTCTCCTGCTTCTTTAGGGGAACAAGAATAAGACTAGAGCAAAGGCAAGAGTTAAGCTAGAGCGAGAGCAAGAGCAATTACAAGAACAAGAGAAAGAGTTAGGACAGGTCTCGACTCAACCTCTGACAGCTTCTTTAATGAGGTTCCTTTTAGAATACTTTCTGGACCGTTTTTCTCCTGCCACTCCATCGCCTTCGATCTTCATGATGAAGAAAAAGAAGCATCTGGAAGATCTCCTTCCCAAGTTAGTCCTCTCCTCTGTAGCTAGGAAGGCTCTTGTTGTGGAGAAGTGGCTGGCGACCAAGAGAGAACATGGCAAAGCATCTTTCGCCTTCCCTCCTTTGTTGCTCATCAACAAGCATTATAGGTTTTACATCACAAGGGAAGCTCCTTCTTTTGAAGTATCTGCCTCCTCCCAGGGGGACTTCTCGGCCCTTGTAGACGCAAATAGAAGAGCTGCGTTTTTGGCTGTGAAAACTTTTTCTTCTTCTTCAGAGATCAAACACCTTGTTCATAACATTTTGAAGGATATAGAGATCTTTAACTTTATGTGGACTGGTTGATCAGAGCTCTGGTGAGGAAGTTGTGGATTGCCCTTCGCTTTTTGAGGATCTGCGGGACGACTGGCTGGGGGTGCTGTCTTGTTCTAACAAGGCGATTAGAGATGGTGCTGACGAAGTAGCTTCCTTGTTTGCCATGGGGATGTTGAAGCTTGAGCTGTGGTGCTCCTTTACCACTAAAGGGGTAACAACGGTACAGAAGTCTGCACTTTTGTTTTCCCCCTCTGGTCAAGTCGCACCTGTTTTCGCAAGACATTCAGGATATTCTTTTGGCTTGCGAAAAGAAATCCACTACAGATTTGCTAGCACAATCCATCAAGTGCCCTAAGCCCTCAGCAGCAGTTGTGGCTCCAACCAAGCCTTTTTCGTCGCTTCAGAAGCAGCCTTTTCATGGGGGAAAGTTGTGCCCTTTTGCCAGACCTCGCTCCAACCTTCACCCACCCTCCAGTCCTCATCTAGATCCACAGTTAAGGCTGAGAATAACTGATGTCCTTCGCACGCCCATAAGCGCCCAGCTGTACCAGTTTTGGGAGGAATGGAAGATCAGAGGTGCAGATGCCCTGCTCATTGAAATACTACGTCTGGGTTACGCCATTCCTTTCAAGGAAAGCCCTCCCCTGTCCAAAGTCCCCATTGTATTAACATCCTTCTCGGTTGGCTAGGAGAAGTTTTTGGCACTGGAGGAAGAAGTAAAATCCTTGATTCTCAAGAGTGCAATTGAAAAGGTCAACAACACATCAATGGGATTTTACAACAGGCTTTTTGTAGTCTCCGCTGGAGACAGAGTTCCGTTCTTGCCTCGCATTGTCAGGGGGACTGGATGGTATCCCTCGACATGCAGGATGCCTACTTCCATGTTCCAATCCATCAGGCCTCCAGGAAGTATCCATTTTATTTTTCAGAACGGTATTTCAGTTTCGGGCTCTATGCTTCGGCCTTTCGACAGCGCCTCAGGTGTTCACCAGGATTCTAAGCCCCCTTGGATAGTGGTTACATATAATGGGGGTAAATGTATCTCTGTATTTGGAGGACTGGCTGCTCCAAGCTCCCTCAGAGAAGCAGTTTGTGAAGTACTTAAGAGAGGACTCTCTGCCTGATGCAGAAGCTGGGCATAGTAATAAATATGTCAAAATCCCAAGTTGTTCCTGCTCAGAGAATTCTCTATTTGGGAATGACTCTGGGCACTCAGACTTTTCGGGGTTTTCTGTCCCCGAAAAGGGTTGAGTTGTGTCTTCAGACAGTTCAACAGTTCCTGACCAGTCCGTTGAGCTCAGCAGTACAGTGGATGAATCTGCTGGGTACCCTCTCCTCGGTAGAAAAGTTCATGACTCTAGGAAGATTGCACTCGAGGACTCTACAGTTCTTCCTCAAGGCAAACAGGTGCAGGAAGTCTCGACCAGATTCTACAGTTTTTCCGATCACGAGGGAAATGAAGAGCAATCTCTTGTGGTGGAATTCGAGAGAAAGGCTTCAGGAAGGCATGTCTCTTCTTCCAGTCAAGTTAAGTATATCTTAGTTTTACCAGACCACTGAGCTGATTAACAGCTCTCCTAGGGCTGGCCCGAAGGATTAGATATTTTCACGTGGCTAGGAACCATTTGGTCACCTAGACACGGGACCTACACCTTATTGTGGGATCCGAACCACACTGTATCGAGAAATGAATTTCAATCACCAGAAATAAATTCCTCTGATTCCGCATGGCCGAGCCGAGATTCAAACTTCGGACCACCGGATTGGCAGCTGAGCGCGAAAACCACTCGTCCAGTGAGGAGCTTTCTTTCAGTGAACCCCCTACCTACTGTTTTATTCAGACATATAGGACATAGGTTGGGGAGCCCTTCTTCTGGATCGCAAAGTTTCGGGTATTTGGACAGAGCCCCAAAAATCCCTGCACATCAACGTCAAGGAGCTCCTGGCTGTGTTCCTGGGCCTACAGGAGTTTGCTCATCTAGTGGAAGGTCGGGTGGTGGCCATTCATGCAGACAACTCCACAGCCCTGTCATACATTCAAAAGCCAGGGGGGACTCACTTGTTCACTTTGTTCTCAAAGGCACAGGACCTTCTGCTTTGGACAGAAGATCATCATATATGTCTGGTTCCTTGTTTTCTCCAGGGGAAAATGAATGTACAGTTGGCCCCCCGTATTTGTGTTCCCCAGATTTGCGGACTCACGGATTCGCAGATTTCTCTCTGGACCACATCTACCCATTATTTGTGGGAAATTCACCTATTTGCGGGGTTTTCCAACAAAAATAATCACTAATTAGTGTATTTTGATGTTATTTTCATGACATAAATACTTTTTTATAATACAAAAATTATTTACTAATTTTCAAATATCAATATTGATTAATACTGTATTAGTAAGTTTAATAAGATTAAATGCTATCAATAAAAACCTCTCTCTCTCTCTCTCTCTCTCTCTCTCTCTCTCTCTCTCTCTCTCTCTCTCTCTCTCTCTCACAGAGATGTATGGTTTTTGTATGATAAATAAATGACTTACTACTTTCAAATATCACTATATATGTGAACAGCAATAATATCAATTCATTAAAGAAAATGCTTAGTGAATTAGTAAGATTTTAGTTTATAAATTTAAAAAATTATGTAAGAATGAAGGAAATCCTAGTCTTCTCTTTCTAATTTCAGGTACTAAAGCTGTCAAATATATCAAGTAATATGATAGGGGGGGGAGGGAGGAGCTGTTGTGTTTTTGCCACTAAGTGTTCATGTAATTTCTCTCTCTCTCTCTCTCTCTCTCTCTCTCTCTCTCTCTCTCTCTCTCTCTCTCTCTCTTTCTGAGATGCTCTCTCTCCAGACCTATAAATCATTGTCAATAACCTCTTCCGCCCTCCTTCTCCTTCCGTCCTCCGACGCAGTCATTCACCTTCAGTCTTCCTCTTTCCTCTCTCTTCTTTTCTTCTTTCATCTTCTCTCTCTCTCTCTCTCTCTTTTACTGAGATGAAAGAATTTTTATAGTACATGTTCTATATGTTTATTAATACTTTCAAATAATAATAATAATAATAATAATAATAATAATAATATATTTCGGAAGGAGACCCTCTCATAGACATGTTTTGTTAAAAATGATTGCTGCTTCAGCACTATTAATCTTGTAGAGAGTCTTCTCTATTTTTCTGATGATGGCTTTCTTGTTGTTGCTTTACTGGCGAGCAACACACCAAAGGGCATGGTAAAATTTGGTTGAGTCATTTGGTTTATTAGAGTGGCGAGTCCTTCTCCTTAAATCGTGCTGTTGCGGGCTCTCAAGTACAGTGTAGAGAACCTCTCTGGCAGGTCAAGTTTTCATTGGTTCCTGGGAAGGTGACTCATACGGCGAGCGTTTACAAGTCTTGCAGATCTTCTCACTGGGAGCCTCTTGATTGGCTTCTACCTGAGTGACGTCACCCCGGGTATTATTCTGATAATGTGCTTCACGTCCGGTGTTTGTTTCATCTGCTCTGGTACTTTCGTTGGGGGGGAGGGGCGTGGTCCTCACACACATCAGTATCAGGAACGCAAGGTCGTTCTTATCTTGTTGTTCCCTTGCTAAGTCAGCAGTTTAGCCTACGACTTCAAGGAACTTTCCACTTTGTAGAGGAGACGCACGGTCTAGCTACCACTCTCTCTACTAAGTAAGTGGAGCGCACCAGAGGCAGTACTCTCCTGCAGCAGCTCGCTCACAAGGTAAATTATGACAAGCATCATGGTCTATACTTTCACACTGTAACCCTTTTGATAATTTATTTATCTCAGAAGGTGTTATCTCCACTACCCTCTACCTTTCAATTTGGAATCAACTGAATAATTGCTTGGTAAGCACTGAATGAAAATGATAATTTTGTAATAAAATAATGTTTTATTCATACTTACTAAGCAATTATTTGATTCGAGCCCTCCCTCCTCCCCACAGGTGGAGTTTGCGGCCAAAATCCAATTGAGAGGTGTGGCGACATCATACCTGTTTACCAGAACTGGTTAGTAACTAGTTCTCTACACTAATGATGGTGGCGCCACCGAGAAATTTTTGAAGTTTGGTCTGCCATGCGTAGGAATCCTACAGCTGAATAATTGCTTGGTAAGTATGGGTAAAACATTTTATTATAAAAATATCTTTTTAGTGTGTTTCATCATACATTTATTGAATGCTATTTTAAAGTGGTTTTGTAGAGAAAAATGTATGATTCTGTAGATGAAGTACAATATTGTGAGAGTATACGCGAATAAAGTATGGATTGTATGAAATTTACCATAAATAAACAACAGGCGACACTATGATTTTGTTTACATCCACTCATTGCAAATGGCTGACAGGCTAATTGCCGAAGTATCGTAAGGAATTTTTCGTAAGTGTGATAATAGACGGATAATTTGGCATGTTTTCAATATTTTATTATTAATAACATAATTTACTGGGATAATTAGGCTGGTTTTTTAATGTTTTATTATTAGCAACAATTTTTGTGCCCACCCAGTATTCTTGCTGTAGGAAAGGCCTAGCCAAGCCTGCAGCCACATTAGATGCAGGGCAGTTTTTGTACACATTTAACAATAAAAAGTGTGTGTCTAATATGCTGGCTAATATGGTATTAACTTATGTAATCCCATCATAACCTGGTGCTTTGTGAATTGCCCTAGTGTTATGTATTATTCATTTCTATCCAAAACTGTGTATTCTTTCATAAGTTCATTTAGGCTTTCTTCAGCATCTGATGTATCAGTTAAATGATTCACTTTATATACATCACTTATTCTTGACTCACAGATATGTTCCATTCAGTGACGCATTTCTTCTGCTAATGATGTTATCAACCCACCCCTCTCTTGAGAGGTATTTTCCTCATATTTTCACCCATGGATATTTCATTAATAATTCTCCCGGTTTCCCTAACAACAGTGCCACTCCTTGAATACATGGCTTTGTCAAAATCATCAATCTTTTTGTCCAAGTATTCTCTCTCATCTCTTCTTGAGCTCTGTTTAACTTCCTATCTTAACTTAACACTTTTGCTTATGACTTGTGACAATTACTTCTGTGGGCAGTGAGAGTGACTTGTGCTTACCGCACAAGTCATTCCCACTGTTTATCCCGTTATTTTCAAACGATGCATATCTTTGACTGTTTTTAAGGTGGACCACTCATTTTTATTTCATTTTATTGCTGATTACTTATTCTTTACAATGACATAAAAAAAATTCATCCAAAGTAAACATTATTAAGTGAAATAGTAGAAATTACGAAGGACTTAAATTTGGATGATGTTCATATGTAATCAGTAAGTGAAAGGGTTAAGTATTTAGCTTGTTCTGTGTTGCAGTCTTCATCTCATCCCTATTTGTCTACATGTACCATTTGCTTCTCTCTAGCTTTTATGATACCTTAGGTTTCTTCTTTGTTACCCGTTATCTCGGTTCTCCTCCAGGAGATTATTATACAACTTGATGTCAAACCAGTCCTCATTCATTTTCTGCCACTCCCCAATTATGTACAGAAACCAGTGTTCATCTAAAAGAAGCTTTATGGTAGCAAACTTAGATACTCTGCTACCATTTTTGTTGGACACCTTTAATTTCATCTTGAGTGTAGCAATGGCAATTTGCTGATCACTTATGGCATGTTCTCCAATGTAGCATTTAACATTCCTTAGTGTTCTTTGTCACTCTTGTTTAATGGCTGTGTGACCTTTTTGGCTTCATGAATGCCATATGGATTATTTTTAGTATTATTATAGGCAGTCCCTGATTTACAACAGTGGTTCCATTCCTAGGCAGCTTGGGTGCATCGTAAGCTGAAAAATTGTCAAAAATTGTAAGAAAACCTTACTTTTAATCCTTTTGGTGCCTTAAAAGGGACATAACCTGCATTTTTATCTAGTTTTTCTTCAGAAGTCTCCAAATTTTTACCATTCTGCTGTTTTGGAGCCATATTTCTTCCATCTAATTGGTGTCATCAATGTCGTAACCCTGGAACATGTACAGTGGACAACCCCCCCCCTCCATATTCTTGTTCTGTGGATTCACGGACTCACACATTCGCAGATTTCTCTCTGGAATGTTTCACCGCATTATTCGTGGAAAATTTGCATATTCACTGTATTTTTCTATGAGAAATACCAACAAATTCCTGTTTTAATCAATTTCATCATAAAATGCACTTTTTGTGATAAAACTATTAAAAAACCAAGTATGTATAAAAATTTTTAGTCAGTTTTCTTGAGTTTTAACCAACAAAATAGGCTGTTTTCTGCATTTTTATAGGGGTTCCAACTATTTGCAGGTCCTAACTATTCACGGGGGGGATCTGGTACGCATCCCCCACGAATACGGGGGGACCACTGTAAACAAGAAATAATTTTTTACGAATATATTTGAAGACCATCGTAAGCTTGGAATGTCATAAGCCAAGCCTGTCATAACCCGGGGACTGCCTGTATTATTATTGCAGACGGTCCCCAGTTATCGGCAGGCATTCTGTTCTGACTGCTGTATGAAAGCAAAAATCGCTGATTTATTCCACTTGTGGTGCTGCAAAACCAGTTAATGTCCCCTCAGTATGGTATTTATTGGTGCCATAACTTTATTATTTGCAACAATAACCGGAAATTGGTGCATTATGGCACCGAAAATCACAGATTTTCAATGCTAGACAAGCACCGTAAAACTGGATCGCCGATAACAGAGTCCGTCCATACCAGGGACTGCCTGTATTATTATTATTATTATTATTACTACAGGCAGTCCCCAGAAAAATTGACAAAAATAGGTGGTTTTTGGCACCGATATGTGCTGTTTTCTGCTTATTATCACTGATACATACCTAGCAGAGGCATCATTACCCGTTATTGGCCCCAAAATCCAGTTATAGGTGCCAATAAGCACAACAATTTTCAGTATTGGTGATTTTCACTTATCAAGCCATTGTAACGGAACCCCCGCTGGTAAAGGGGGACTGCCTATATTATTATTGAAAAGAATGGCAGAATTAACCGAGTTTATCTTATAAAGAATTTTCTCCATCTTTCTGATAATTCATTTTTCATTATCAGCAAGACTGCTAAGTAATTGTCCTATATTCATGGCGTTAATCTGGTATATTTTGAATATATATTTTAATTGTATGTGAAATTCATCTTGGGACTATAACAGGGGCACAGACATTGGTCTCCGCTAGAATATCTTGACTCCTGTAATTATCGGGGTCTGATATTCCTCTAGTGTTGACATGTTTTGGCCATTTCCATAGCCATCTTTGGGACGTTGCAAGGGACGTTCTGAGTGAGCGTTGTGGATGGGTCAGTTTTATAGTAGGGGTTAGCGGGGTCTGATCTGGGGTTGATTTATGGTTGGCTACCTGGGGGGGATTTCTTCTCAGGAGAAGCCTTCTGGTTGATGTCGCCTGCAGAGGTTGCTCATTGGAGCAAGCCAGAGAGTACAGCTGGGATGAATCATGTTGATTCTGCTCCTCTGCTGAAGTCTGATTGGTCTTCGTCTCCTGTAGGGGACTTACTACTTGTTGCCTGGCAGTTGTGGCAAAGTGGAAGGTCTCCTGAATAGTATTAAGTAAGGGCTGTTATTTACCAATATGCAGGGCTTTCAGCTAGCAGGAGATGCAGGTGGCAGTGGTCAGGGGCTTAATTGATGACTTCAAAATTTTGCACAATCATCAGGAGATTCTCAGGCTAAAGGCAGCCCTGGTATCATTGACTATTACTCCCACCTGGTCATGGCAGGAAATTCTTGAGTATTAGTACACCACGTTGGATTATTCTTCATAACCAAGCTGCTGCTTTTTCTACTTTTATAGTAAATAATTAGTTGAATAGTCTTACCAGGATTGGAAGGGCAGACGTTTTCTTTAATGATCTTCTTAAGGGTTTCCTCGTCTTCCTTATTTACTTCCTGTGGAAGTGCCCTTTGTAGAAAAGTCAGACTTGTTCAGGGGTGTCAAGGCGTGGTTCCTGTTGGTACCAGCTTTCATTGTTCCTTTGGATACACTTATACTTCACAATTGGAGTGGCCATTATCAATAAGGACCCTGGCAGCTTGCTCTAGTTTGTCATGAGAGTCTTTCCAGGAGGATCAGTGCTGATTGTAGAACTCTTGTACCTCTTGGGGCACTCACCTCCTCCATTAAGACATACCTATGTTTTGTGAAGACTTTAGTGGTAAACTGGGCTTCCCTTCTTCAACCGAAATATCAAGGAGGGAAAGGCTGCGGTCTGTTATATTCAGTCGGGAAATGGAGGCTACCATGCTGGTGGAAGGCATGCCTCAGCTCATCAATTTCTTTCCAGGAATCAGCCACAATGAAGATGTCGATATAACTCAAGTATATTTTTTGGCTGGTTGTTGCTTTCAAAGACTCTGCTTGTTGGTTCCCATGTAGAAAATGGCAAACAGGACTCCGAGTGGGGAGTCCGTCTTCCAATCCCTCGATCTGGGTAAACATATGTCCATGGCAGTTGGAGAAGGGAGATACCTTGGTGCAAATCTCCAGCGTTGCACGGAGGGCATGTTTGGGGATGTTCAGAACGGGCATAGAGGGGTCCCTGTGCACTATCCAAGATAATTTGGATCATTTCATCTACAGGAATGTTAGTGAACAGGGATCCGACAGTTCCTGTCCCAGAAAGAATACCTTTCTCAGCCTTGGCAAGTGATCTTAGGCTACTCTACTGTTGCCAGGTATCTTGTATTGCTTGCACAAGCCTTTTTTTTTCATTTTCCTGTCTGATACGGTATGGAAATTCCAGTTGAGACTTCTTGCCGCTTTGCCATGTTAAACCAGGTTTTTAAGGTACCTTTGATTTTCTTTGGCAACAGAAACCTTTGTAAGGGTTTCTTTACTGTTTGCTTGCAGTATCACTTTAGGTTTAGAAGCATCTGAAGGGGACAGTGCACATACCTAGGATGAGTTCCTATCTCAGGGACATCTCATCTGCACTGCACCATTCTTGTTGAGTTTACAGCATATTGAATCTTGCAGATTTTATGCAATAGTTGAGTATCTCAGTGGTAGATGAATGGTTCATAATTGTCAGGACTTGTTTCAAGTAAAGTAGAGCGGTGTCGTGCTTTACATCCTTGAACAGTGCAGGTGCTTGAGTTGAAGGTTTGATGCCATTGGGTTGTCTGCATCATGCTCTCTGCACAGCAGGATGTTATTCTAGTTCAACTCGACTGTTAGTGCCTGGGTGCTAGTGTTCTCAGTTCTTCCCTTTGAATCTAAGGTGGAAATCTGAATGAGAAAGTGCACGTCCAGCCTGCACTTTTCAGTTCATTTTTGAAGTTATCCACTCATGGAGTTTTGAGTGTATTTTTCATTCATTAGTACCAGTTAGTGCTATAGAAAGCAGTCTTGAAGCCTTGCCTATGGCTTCATCTTTTTCATTCTCCCTCATTCCAGAATTCATGGCTAAGACAAAATTCTCGGTTCTGAACCCAAGGTTAAAGTGTCTCAAATCACTCCTTTTGAGAATTTGTTGGTGGAGAGCAAGACCAGATGTTGTGCCCAATTCTGGCTGTGATTGTTACTTGAGAAGGATGAACAACCTTAGACAAGAGTTTAGGCGCCTTTTCTTGAGTGAAGGACTTTGCAAGAAGTATGTATCCAAAAATAACATCTCTTGGTTACAGGATGGTGTCTCCAAACCTCCCACCCCTCATAGTGTGAAAGACCCTCTGATCTACCCATGAGCTTAGGACTTGAGAGACTTAGGCCCTCTCTTGTCTTCCAGACGACCTTCCTGGTCCAACAGGAGGGTGGCATTCTGGCACCATCAGACCACCGTCACCATATTCTTCTTGAGAGAGATCAATCACATATCCCTCGAAACCTTTTTGTTGGGGCTTGTGTATTCCTATTGAGGAGTCAAAGTGCTTTATCAGCTTTCCAGGCTGTTTCATGGCTTGACCTGAGGTCAATGGCAGTTGCGAAGATCTCTTCACTGCTATTGGTTGCTGAAGAAAATGTCCTTTCATTAGGTAGTTGTAGTCTCTTACTTGACCCACTTAACAGCTAACATGTAGGCCAATTGGTTGCTTAAAAGAAGTGATGCTGCCCTCTCCAAGTTCTCAAGATTTGTCAGTATAGATTCGTTCTTAGCTCTGAGGAATGGAGATATTTTAAGTTTCTCTCTCTTTCCTAAGGATGAGCTTGACTCCCCAGTTGACAGATGTAGAGCTTGATAATAATGACCAACTTGTACATCAAGCTGTCTCAAAATCATCTTTCCTTAAGCTAATGTTTCTAAACCCAGACCTCAAACATCTTTCATTTCCCCTAAGAAATCTCAAGTCACAACAGGGCCACAAAGAGTTCATCAACCCTCTCCCGAAGCCAAAAAAAAAACTCCTCTGCAATGGCCCTTTCAGCCCCGTTCTTCCAGACCTGGGCGAGGAGGCAGAGGCAGGGCTAGAGGAGGTAAACGATAGTGAGGATGCTCCAGACCTCAAACAGCTTTTGTTTCCCTTAAGAAATCTGAGGTCATGACAGGGCCACACAGAGTTCATCAACCCCTTTCCTACAACCAAGAAAATTCCTCAGCAACGGTCCTTTCAGCCCTGTTCTTCCAGACCTGGGAGAGGAGGAAGAGGCAGGGTTAAGGGAGGTAGACTAGCTGCCATCAGTGGGGGTCTGCCTGGTGAACCATTGGGCAACTTGGCAGCAGTTTGGGTCAGCAACCTGGGTAGTAGATGTTGCACAGGTAGGATATCTACTTCCGTTTGAGTTTCCTCCCCCATTCCCCGAGAGTCACTTTACCAGTAGACTTGGTTTTAAGTTTCAGTGAAGGATCTAGCTCTCCAAGAGGAAGTTAGGAAAATGATGGAAAAAGGAGCCTTGGAGATTGTGAAGGACCCATCTCCAGGATTCTACAGCCATGTCTTACTGGTTTCCAAAGCAGCGGGCGATTGTTGACCGGTAATAGACCTATCGACTCAATCTTTTCATCAGGAAGACCCTGTTCAAAATGGAAATATCTCGCACAGTTCCTCAAGCCATCATGGAGAATGACTTCATGCTCCCAATAGGTCTCAAGGCTGCATATTTCCAGATTTCCAATCTATCAGGTTCTTTGCTTCTGTCTTTCAACTGCCCCACAAGTCTTCACCAGTGTTTTCACCCTAGTTTTGACATGGGCTCATTCTCAGGGAATACGGGTCTTAAGATACCTTGATGACTGGCTAGTCTTGGCAAGTTCTCAAGTAAAGCTAATCCAAGACATTCTGCAAACCTCACGCCCAGTCAAATAATTCTTTATGCTTCTCATGAGTTTGAACAGTCCTGTTCCCTTAGAGATCTGAGACCTCTGAATTGGGACCTAAGACTGGTACTTAGCATTCGGGTAGTTTACAGATTCCCGGGCCGTGCGACACCCAAATCCATCTGCCACGGTAAGTAGTCCCTACGACCTCGGGTGGCTGTTCACCTATCACAACCTACACCCAGCGAACATTCGAAACATGGCACGAACATTAAAAAAAGGCAACATGTCTCCTATAACACCTCACCCAGCCCCCATTGCTTTTGCTTCTGCAATTCCCGTTACGATATCGCACTTTATTAACATGCGTGACGATGTAGACGTATGCTGTTCTTATTTACCTACAGTTTTGGGGGCCAATTTCCAATTTCCTGGGCCGCACAACACCCAAATCCATCCGCCACAGTAAGTAGTCCCTTCGACCCAGGGTGCCCTTCCACCTAGCTCGACCTTAACCCCGCGTGTTTTCAAAGCAGTCAACATGGCGTCTCCGGGCACATCACACCCGTCCCTCGCTGCTTTTTCGGCTGCAAGTCCGGTTACGTTTGGTGTTCTTTTTAAATTATGTGAAGACGTTGATGTACTACGTACATATCTATTCAAGAGGGGACTTTTGGGCGATTTTAGTGGAACTTGTGAGCAGTGTAGAGTGGGAACAGTCAGCCTCGTTAAAGAAGAAGACAGTTTCGTGTGGCTGTGCTCCTTACTCACGTGCCGTAAAAGAATCGCGATACGGAATAGCTCTTTCTTCTCCCGCTCACACCTTGATTTCGGCACAATCCTCCAATTAATTTATGGCTGGATCCACGAGCTACCACAGGCCTTCATGCAAATGACTCTTCAGATCGGTTCACCTAACACCATGGTGGACTGGTATAATTTCTGCCGGGACGTCTGTATCGACATTTTGGTTGAGGACAATCGCAAAATCGGTGGACCTGGCCACATTGTTGAAATTGACGAGTCAAAGTTTGGCAAACGTAAATTCAACAAAGGTCGGCGTGTTGATGGTTGTTGGGTTTTAGGTGGAATAGACCGCGAAACAAAGGACACGTTTTTCCAAATTGTTCAAGACCGATCGGCCGAAACTCTGCTTCCAATCCTCATTGTAAACATTTACCCAGATTCCATCATTATTTCAGACTGTTGGAAATCATACACAACACTAAGTAAGCATTTTAAAGAACACTTAAATATCAATCACTCTTTACACTTCGTCGATCCAACCGACAAAAAAATACACACCAACACTATCGAATCTACATGGCGGGTTTTAAAATGAAACTTTTTTCCATGGAGTGGTATGGTGAAATCTCTGTACCCTTCGTATTTTTCTATGTATTGCATAAAAAAATGTTACTTTAATAACAGCGGTAGCCCGTTCAAAACATTCCTCGACCTCATTAAACGCACATACCCATTAAAGAAAGTAGAGTCAACGCCAAGGAAAATCCATCCTTTGTCCCGCAGTACTCAACAACCTCAACAAACCTGTGACCACGGTGTTCAAACCGAAATGTCTATGCTAGACATCCCACCCCCAGTCAAAAGGCCCAGAATCGCCGTACCAGAATTTTCCGACTCTGACATGGAAGATTTTAAAGTCTAAGGTAAGTGCAATAATGTATTTAGGGTAGTTTACATCCTAAGTGCGGTTAGGTTGGTTTCTTTGGTTAGGTCACAACCTTCGTTACAACTGGGACATATGGTGGATTGTCCGTGGTTAGACCGGCCAGCCACACGGTTAGGTTGGTCGCATTAGTTTGATCACAAAATTCGTTACCACACCGGGGGGTCCAGCCCCGGCTAGGCAAGGCCACTCTCTGTAAGTCAGGTTAGGTTGGTTCTATTGGTAAGGACACTCTCCCTAAGTCAGGTTATGTTGGTTCTATTGGTTAGGTCACAACCTTTACCATATTCTCCCCCGGTTAGGGAAGGCCGCGCTCCCTAAGTCAGGTTAGGTAGGTTTTATTGGGTTTGGTGCGTTCGTTTGTAGGCTAACATGTTAAATGTAAGTAGTACCAGATGTAGGTACAGTAGGCTACCTTGGTCTGTTTCCCGTTTGTAGAGTAAAATAGGTAAAAAGTCCTAAATTTGGGTAAGCAGTAGGCTAGCATAGCCCGCATCGCGATTGTAGAGTAAGGGGTCAACATATTTAAAATAGGTAATAAGTCTTAACTTTGGGTAAGTAGTAGGCTAGCGTTGCCCGCATCGCGATTGCAGAGTAAGAGGTCAACCTACTGTTAAATTGTGTGTTATTTTGCTCCCACGCGCACCGTATCTGCTTCCCCCCACCCAAAAACCCTGGTTCCCAACAGGCTCCCCCATTACTGTTTATATAAAGTTTTCGGTGGTCATTGCCACTCGTATCTGACTCCTCAACCCAAAAACCCCGGATTCCCAAAGGGGTCCTACTTTACCGTTTCGCTTAAACTTTCGGAACTACTTTGTTTGTTGTTGTTTTGTTATTGCCGCCATATTGGTTTTGGTGTTCTTCCGCCGATTTTGGTCGGCGGTTGAGTGGGCCCGCGAATCTGTAGGTGCTCGATGACTGGCTAGTCTTGGCAAGTTCTCAAGTAAAGCTAATCTAATACATTCTGCAAACCTCACGCCCAGTCAAATAATTCTTTATGCTTCTCATGAGTTTGAACAGTCCTGTTCCCCGAGAGATCCGAGACCTCTGAATTGGGACCTAAGACTGGTGCTTTGCGTTCTCACATGTAGTCCATACAAACATTTATAGGCTTCATCAGATAGAAATTTAACCCTCAAGATGGTTTTCCTTTTAGGCTTGGCCTCACCAAAGAAAGTTAGTGAACTTCACCACTCTTTTGATGTTAAACACGCAAGGGGTTGGGCATCTGCAGCCTTTGAATTTGTCCTGGAATTCATAGCTAAGACTTGAAATCACACTGTTCACGGTGACAGATTAGTCTTTTTCTGTCTCTTCCTATGGAGATGTTGGTAATGTCCCGACAAATTGCTTGTATGTCCTGTCATGGCATTGCATAACCATCTAAAAAAGCCTTGACATCTCAGACCTTGTTGTCAAAGACTTTGGTAGTACAGGCTGGAAAAAGAAGGAAGTGTCCAAGAACACTATGTATCTCTATTTGGCTATGTGTAGTAATCAAGCAAACCTATATTTCTTCACATAAAGATGAAAATACAGCCCATGCAAGAATATGTGATGTTAGGGTTCTGGGCTATCTATCACTTTAAAGATGACTTGTTGGTTGAAAGGCTTTTAAAGGCAGGTACATGGCTTCGCAAAACCACTTTCACATGGACACTTTTTCCCTGGTTCTGCCGGTGGCTTCTCAGTAAGTTGTGTAACTTATCCAGTGCCCCTAGTGGGACAGTTTGTATCCAGTGCCCCTAGTGGGACAGTTTGTATCTTTCCTAAGATGCTGGTTTTGAAAGAGAGTGAATGGGATGACTGGTCTTATTCCTCCCTCTTTCTTTTTCTCCTCTACCGGCAGGCATTAGAAAGAATTGCATAATCCATCATGCACTGGAACTGGTCAGATAAGAGATGAGAGTGCTCCATTCTGTTGTTTTTTTAACTTTTTCTTGCACATTACAAACTATATACGTATGTAGAATCAAGTCCCTTCCCCCCTCTTTCAAGGGGATAGAGGCCGTGGCAACAATCAAGGTTGGTGGCAAACGTAAGTTTTGTTGTCTCCAACCATTACAATTTCCTTATAGTATTCCTAGAAGACACAATGTAACAGGAGTTCACATTGTCTTTTGACCCAGATGTCTGGCTACTGAGTAACCTATTACTTAACAGATCAGAGTTATGTGACTCCTTCCTATGTCCTATGTTGGCCAGGAAGTGAACCCTGGTGCACTGAACCTCTGATTGGTTTTGAGGTTTTCTCTATCCTCCCTCCAAGAGTAAATCTCCCTTACATTGCGACCAAAGGTTTGTTTTGTGTATGAATAAATAACAAATTTTAAATCAGTTTGTATTTTCCATAATTAACAAACCTTCAGTCTTAACATATATGGCCCATCTCAAGCCACCCCTCATTTAGTCACCTGGGCTAAAGAAAACTGATGCGATGTAGCCGGGAAGGGTTAAAGCTGCACCCTCGTCCTTTCTGCCATCTTGGCTAACACCCATTGCCACCAAAAATCTTTTACCTCTTTTTAATCAGACTCCAGCAGGCACTAGTGAATTTTTTCTATGTATAGAAGCGATCATATTGGGGGCAACCTACCTCATTCCCCAGCTTCATTTTTTTCCATCGGTTTTTAATTTTCAATGCAGGTTAGAAGGACAATGGGTAGCATTGGTTGGGTAAGAATAGGCATCCCTTTTTCCCATCTCTACCTGAATACCACCTTGTTTAGTCAGTACATAGCCAGTCTAGTGCATGTGCAACAGGGTACGCACTCCAGTATGAAAGGTTGAGGTTTTTACACCTATGAAAAATGCAAATTACTTTAAAAATTTCATGTTTCTTCATAAATTTCATGATAGCATCTTGCAAGTTTGTGATTTGTGGTTTCATTTTTGTGAACTAGTTAACATGAGCCCAAAACCTCTAGCTCAAATATGGCTGTACTATTCACTTTTGAGAGCATACCAACTAACCTCTTTACTTTTTCCATTTTTTCCTCATCATCATCTTCTTCATCTTCAGTGCTGGTGTGCTTCCAACTGTATTAAATCCTAGCTTTCTTCCGCTATCATGTTAGCAAGTTCTACCTTTTTTATTTTCTTATTTATGACGCTGGAACCTTTTTGTTTGAAATAGCACTTTGTTTCATGCACCTGGATATGTTATGCATAGTTAAAGGCTATTTTATGACAACTGAGTTAGTATTAATAACTTTTGGTTAAATTTTGTAATAAATTGAATGAGTAAAGTAAAAAGTCTAGTCTTGATCAGGCAAGAAGTTATGGAATTAAATTGAATGTTCCACTGTATATTTTCCAAGCATCTGAGAAGCAGAACTGCCCTCTTACCATTGTATTTCTGCATTTGATAAAAGTTAGTTTTTGGACAGTTTCTTCCTTTTAATGACATTTTCTTAACAGGAAATTTACTGCAAGGGTTGCTTGGAGGTGGACTTGGAGATGATGATTCTGAGGATGAGGTTGGCATGGATGGTTTGACATCACGGCAACCCCTCACTTCCGAAGAGTTAGACTAATATCTTGGGTATTTAGGGAATCTGTAACAGATTTATTGCGTGTCATTTCTGTGAGTATATAATAATGGTGAAATCTTGTTCCTTTTTCCTTTCAACTAATTGTACAGTATGTTAAGTTAGGAAAAGGAAAATATGTTCATTGATGAAATGTACTGTATATGAATATTTTTTTTCAGTGAGGTTAGGTCATTGCAGAAAGATGATGATCTATGACTGATGTTTAGATCATTGCAGAAAGATGATGATCTATGGCTGATGTTTATTATTTCTAATTTAGAATAAAAGTTCAGTAAGCACATTTTCATTGAGATTATTCATAACAGTAGTTCGCTTATCACCAGTGATAAATCTAATTTTACTGAATCCATCCATAATGACTTTGTTACATGGTCTCGGCATGCAAGCATTGTCATGTCATTTCAGGCTATTAGTGAACAAATTCTCTTTGACATGTTCAAGCTGGTATGTCTCAGATGCTTACTGAATGAAATACTATTCAATGTATCCCTGTTTAAAGTCATAAGCCAATATTTTTCTTATCTTTAGTCAGTACCAAAGAGGATACAGGAGAAAGGTGGTGTTTATAATATATTCAAACTAGAGTTTCTTGTGGAATGAAAGCCAGTCACTTAATGATTAATTTTACTTGCACATCATAAACTTCTGAAGAGCCTCAAGTGTGTGTGTGTTTAATTTTTTTTGCTTTTTCTTCATGTACAGTTTCTTACTGATGATTTTAAAAATGCAGGTGTGTGGTGATATTTAGTCAAGTCTCAGTGTCTTAGGTAACACTGAAAAAAGCAATTAACCTTTGGTAGGATGACTGTTCATACCATTGTATGAAAAAAACAAGCTATAACTAAGCTTGATTTTGTAAATTTTTCCCAGCTACAAATAATGCTATTAATTTTTACTGTAATAGGACTTATGCCTACATAGAGATTTATCATCTGGAATTTAGAAGTATGAAAGATATTACTTGGGATATTCATAGGTACATGCTCACATTTCTTCATTTTTTAATTTTGAAGTTTGGGATATAAAAACACTTAAAAGGTCAAATGAGGAGATGAGTGGTTTTTCTTTGTCACTTTTTATCTCTCTTGATAAATGTCATGTTTAAAGTGAGAAAATAAGTAGTACAGTAATATTCAAAGCCTTACATGTCTAAAAGCCTTACATGTCTTTACTCAGTACAACCTTTTGAGTGTATTTTGGCGTTAAATAATTTAAAATAATTATTTTCTCTTTTGTACTGTATTTACTTTTATTGCCTATGTAGGCAACTTCAGCTTCACAGACTGCCATGTGGCTGAAATGGCTCAAGTAGAAGTTTAAAGGGTCTTTATTTCATGCCCTTACTGTATACATGTTATTTTTAATAAATCAACGTATTTCCTTTATAATACATTCAGAAAATATCTTTTATTTAATTTTGATCTTGTCCATGTCAACATGTTTATTGCCTCAATCAATGCTTCATTTTGGTTAAATGAGATCAGGATTAAGATGTCTGTGAATAATAGAGCCCTGCTATTTTTGTTCATTAGTTTTTCACGTTGGATTTCTTAGTTATTTGAATAGCAGTTGTTAACTATACCATGTACCACTGAGATAGGATCATATTGCCAATCTAGGAAAGAATATCAGAATGCTAAACACCTCATGAAATGATGAATATTAGCACCAAGTACGTACATCACTCCCAAGTTTGAAAAGAAAGTTCTACTGGCTTGTGTAATGTGAAAATCATTTAACCCTATCTCTCCTGAATAAAATTTTTTTGCTTTACTAAAATCTCTCAGGTATACTTGTATTTGCATGCTTTTGGCCCAAAATCATTTTGCAAGCATATACAATATTCCCTTGGATGTGCTCAGGTGGTTGAGAGGTATCACCTTGCATCCTTCTCAGATCTCTTGTCCATGATTAGCAGACACCGAGGCATCTTGTAGCATTCCAAACTTGTAGAGCTGCTTTTTTACATAAAGTTATTAAGCATGATTTTACCACGTTTTTGGCTATTTAGAATATTAAAATATTGAAGACAGTTTCCAATCAGAAAAACAATAGACCTAGTAGTACTCCATCTTCATCAGTGCTGCTTTGAGATTTGTGGAACAGAAATTAGTGTATGAGCATACAGTTGGCATAACGTTCAGTCTATCATTACTCAACTGTTAGTTGTATAATAATTCATATCCATTATTTTGGAAGGTCGTTATCCGTAGATAAATTAACAAGTATTTTGTGATAGTTTGCATACACAGTACATATTGCACATAAGTTGTTGTATCACACTTTGACTTGTTCATTGTTGCAGTATTTGTTTTAATTCAAATTGTGATTGGTCTCCCAGATACTGCACCTCTTAAATAGTATTTATGATAATTTGTCAATAGTAAATTTTGATACTATATATTATTTTTCATAAAGTCCAAGCCTAAAGGATAATTTACAGAATAATCTGCTCATCTGTGAAAAATATGAAAATGAAATAAAAATGGACTGAGCAAACATGTACATGAACAGCAATACAAGTCAGATAATTGAGGCAACAGTGCTTGGTACTTGAGTTGTAGCATTAGTCTTATTAAAATTTAATGTATTTTCAATGATATTGTCAGAAAAACTGAAACTATTATATGGGACTGTTTATAACCAGAAAGAACAGTAGGTACTTCTACCTTTGCCTGAAATAAAATTAGGGATTGGGAGAGCCACCCAAGCCAGATAGAACAGGTGCCCTGCTCTGCTGATTCTGTCAGGTTAAGTTAGCCTTCAACCTTGTGAACTTGCCTTTCTCTGTTAGAGAAGCAATTAATATTAAAATTGCTCTCAACACATCCACAACCTTAAAAAAAACATGCCTTGTTTTATCAGGGATAACATGTAAAACTCCATTTTTCACTGTAAACTATGTTAAAAAATTGAAAATTGTTTAAAGCACTTTGTTCATTTACTAATTTCATCATGACTTTTGTATGATTTTCTGAATAATAAATCATACAACCCCATGAGCTTTATGAGGATACTATTTGGTTGTAACCACAAATAAGATTGGCAGAACATTAAACTGTATATGACACTACTAATTATGGCATATGTAAATAAAGAGCAACATTAACTACTAGTGTCTAGGTAACTGTTCATTTGTGACAGAAGTGGCATAGAAGAAAAGGTGTACAAATTAATGATGTAAGGAACTATCAAAGTACCTAACAACATAGATTATTATAGGCACTTGAAATTATTAAACAGTTGTAGAAAAAAAGATCTGAAGCTTGTGGTATTATCAACTCCGTAAATATGAGAAGTCTAATTAAAACTATATTCCTGGCATTGATGATAAAATAGATTGGGTTAAAGGTAATGTAAGTATTGTCAGTTATTGAGAATCGTGTAGTAGTGATAATAATGAAAAGCAAATTTTTGTCGAGCTTAAGTAAGCCCTATAAAGGTAAATTTTTTAGCACCCTTACAGAGCACCGGAAGGGTGGAGATTCACCTGTAATTGTTACAGGAGAACTTGATCAATCTTTAATAATGTGTGTTATTGCACATTTTAAACTTGGAAAAAATCCCTTTAAAAAGCACTACCATTCATGATGCCACATGTTAAAGCTTTTAGCCTTGTTTTGTATACTTTACTTAAGAAATATATGGGGGATGCACTCATGTCACAGGCTAAAGGAATATTTGTATAGTAAAAATTTTGTAGGTCATTGTAGGCAGTCCCCGGTTTACGATGGGGTTCCGTCCCCAGTGGCAAGCTGTCAGCTGAAAATTGCTGTAACCCAAAGCATTATAATTATGATGGGAATAAATAGCACTTACAGTGGCCATTAGTGGCACTGTAAGTGCCATAAGTCCAGGTAATGGCAGAGTAAATTCCACTTACAGTGCTGAAAAATCAGGGTTAACGGCACCGTGAGGCAAGTGCTCTAAGTCTGGAATGATGTAACCCGAACCTGATGTAACCCGGGGACTGCCTAATGATTTTCTTTAAAGTTTATACTACTTAAAGTAGAGTGCATCCTTACTTCAGTAAAAGATGTTATAAACACATGGCAAAGACATCAAAAACAGGTCAAATATAAGTTTAATAACATTGCTTCATATGAGGTTATCCAGCATTGGCCAATGGTTCATTATCCAATAAAGGTCGTTGATTTACTTTCAACCTATTTGTGATTTGTAAGATAAGTTGCTGCCATGTGTTTGATGTTTTAGTGTAGTGTGGATGCACTCAGCTAGGTAATTTCCATGTGTATTTAGTATAGCTTGAATTTTTATAGTTCATATAGTACTTTGATTTTAAAATATTCCACCTTAAGATATTCAAGATGTGAGAATGTACCTACGGAGATGAAAATTTAAGTTTTTGTCTCATTCCTTTAAGTATTAAAATGTAAGATTAAAGTCAAGAAATATTTTGATGTTTGAGTAGGCTATTAATGGAAATGTTACTGGGAAGCTAATGTGAGTGATAGGCATAGTCAAGTAATACAATTTTGACTTGAGAATTTAGTATTCTGTGTATTAGTGCAAAAATAAGGTCCCGGGGGCTGATATGCACTTGTCATGTCAGAATTTGAGGTAGAGGCTGTGAAAATTTTCAAATAGGTGAAAGATTGGAGAAGAGGGCTGTAATGACTGTGAATAAAAAGCTTTGGTAACTGAAAAGGAAGCAAAGGAAAAAGTACAGGTAGGAATATGACCATGTGACTGCTATTGGAAAGGTGAGGTTGTGAACTCACTGTTGTTTTGAATGTAACAGATAGCATCACAAGAGATAGACAGGATAATGAAATATATGTAGAGTGTATTAGAAGGGCTGGTGGGGGAAGAGATAGAACCAAAGAACCAAGTTAAGGTAGTCTGGCAGGTCGTAGAAGTAATAGAACATGTTTCTGATGTGTTGATGAAATAGAAAAGATAGAGAGATCAGTGACTTGTTTCCTATCTAAGGCCTGTACTACTCAATGCAGTGGACCAGGAACTGATGAAGATGATCTAGATAATTAAAAAAAAGTGGTTAAAGATTGTTGATTCATGGCCAAAATAGATAGAAAGGTTGTATTATAAATGGGGAAGTAGCAGAGGAAAGCATCATTGAGAGGCTGGAAAATAGATATGAGATGGTTTGAACCTATGATGAGAAGGTATGAGGAACAGTTTGTCAGAAAACCCATAGATGTTGAGATATTAAAAAGAAATTTTTTAGTCTTTTGTTTTGATTTCAAGTTCAGGCCATTGTGAAAAACACATTAAAGTACAATACTGGTTGAAACAAATGGATTGGGTTATCAGCTGTCATAAATCTGTAGTGATGTAAATCTTGATATCATCATTATTTTAAGTATTGCCAGACTTTCCATTGACAGGGTTAGATGTTTTTTGTGTAGTCCACATTTTGCCAGAATGTCCATAGTGTCAAGGTCATCACTTACGATAGATCTGGCCCTTTTGTAATTGCTAGTCTTGTGTGTCATCATCTACCAATATGTTGACAGATTTGCCTCTGAAATAAAAATAAGTCATTCCATCTAGTAACCATCAACATTATAATATTGAAACTGCCAAAAAATGTTGGCAAGTATTTTTTTTATTAAATATTTTAACCAGGTAACAATTTGAGGGCTTGTCTGAAGGGTTTTTTCATTACAAAAAACTAAGATTAGAAGAAAAATAAATAACTTGAACAGCTTGAGAGAAATAGATCAAAGTAACAAGCAGAAAGGAATGTATTTGGGTTTAAAGGGTTGCTGTTAAGAACCTTAATATTTGTCTCAAGTGTGCCATGCAAGGCACACTGCAAGTGGTACAGTTCGGAAAGCAATAATAAAAAAAACAAAACTTGCAAAAAGATGAAAAACGTGTTCAAGAACTAAGCGAAAGTATTGAGCATTTGCTTTAAAGATGAATTCAGAAGTCTGTATAATGTTTGACAATGAGTCTGATTATCCGATGTGTACTGCTGCACCAAAAGTATATGATTCTTTGTTTGTTCCCACACCTGCAATTTCCTGCAAAGCTGTCATCCAGGCTCTGTAGCATTCTCTCTGGTTGCATTTGGGTAGCTACTGTTGTCCATGAATTTTGCTATTGTGTGCTGACCAGTCAACAACTTAGGTTCCCAGACTTTTGTGAAGTGATGAAGATCAACTTTTTCTGCTGTATTGTACTTCAAATAGCAAATTGCTCCAACACTAATACAAACCTACACTACATATATGGAGTACTCTTGCTCAGTATGTGAGTACTCCATATATGAAGAAAAATACAAACTATAGAATGTGGTATGTTTGCTTTGCAGGGCATGACAAGGTGTAAAAATCATGAATGGGAGATATGAATAGAAAACTGATGCCCAATGACTGGTATGTGCTGATGTCTGCAATGTGCTACAACAAAAAGTTTTTAGCTCACATGAGTTAAGGGAAGAGCATTGGAAGGGTAACCATGGCATGAGAACAGTTAAAGAAAATGACTGATAATAAGGATAAATTCTTGAAGCAAAATTTTAATTATAACAAAACAGGCCTGTTCTATAAAAGGATCCCAACAGAACCTATATCTATAAAAGTGCAAGTCAGGTGTCAGACCCAAAAGTATAGAACAGATTAATATTGGTATCAAATATGTAGTAATACAGATAGGTAAATGATAAAAGCCTGATGTTTACCATGATAAAAGGTTTGACATTCACAGAGCAAAGAATTGTCACTGTCAAAAACAAAAATTACCTGCCTGTTTTCAAGCAATACAACCACAAGGATTGGTCACAGCAGTGTTATTCACTGAGGGGTATCTTACCTGATGTAAAATCACATGGAGAAGGAAGGGTTGCCCTACAAGGTTTTATAAATCATAAGTAATGAACATGGCCAGCCCTCAGTTGATCAACATCGAAAGTGTGTAGGTGGTGGTATTGCCACAGAACACAACCTCACTAATTAACCATTGGACAGGGGTATATTAGATGAGCCAAGGCATCATTCACTCAACAGGTACATATTGGAGATAATTTGAATAGTGATTGATGTTGAACTTTATATAAAATCACAGATTACTGGAAATCAATAACCACTGCTGTGGTATAAAGGAGTAACGATGAATTAAGCCATAACTTGTGGATACATGCTATGGGATTTCAAAAACTTCCCAGAATGACGGAGGTAAAAAAAAATTTTGATATGGTAGAAAGTGGTAGATCATGTTCAAAAACTGTTCAGTTTTGACAAATGAAGAGTTGGACGACCTTCTCAAGTCAACTAGATTATAAGGTGAGGAAGGAGAAGGAACTGAAAACGAACCAACCGAGTGGACTCGTGAAAATGAAGCCATTGTTCCAGATGTTAGAGTGGTAAAGAGAGTATGACATGTTTCATACAATCAAAAGTTTTTGTGGATAAGGAAAAATTATTAATGGCCCAAAGCGCAACATTATACCTAGTTTGAAAGAAAAGTTCATTTGGACATAATTAATGAACTGGTATGCCATAGGTAATAATTATCATGAGGTACATACTACATTTAAAGGCATACCCACACAACAGTAAAATATGTCATATACATTCATTGGCAGCTTATCGTGACTATAAGTGAAGATCTAATCCATCTCATGATCATGTGGATTGCACAGCATTATCATGCCACCATCATCCAGGATCATGGCAGCAACAAAGAAGGATGGAAAAGTTTGTGAGTACCTAAATGGGTGAAGAGGTTTTCATATTTGATGGACTATTTTTCATTATAATTTAGTAAAAGGGCACATGTATGTCCTTCATCCCTTCAAGTGTATAAAGAGCAAAATTTTCAGTCCTTTATCCTCTTAGGTGTATATAATGTGCACTGTACTTTATTATTATTAATGTAAATTTTAATGTTGATAATTTTTCATTAAGCATAATTTGTGTAAAGTGCAGAAAACTCATTATTTCTGGGGTCTGCAGATGTTTGCCACTATTCATGTTTCTGACATTTGCTGTAGATGGAGGAACATCTCTCTCATGAATATAGGGGCATATAGGGATATATATATACTATATATATATATATATATATATATATATATATATGTCTAGTATATATATATAGTTATATACATATATATATATATATATATATCATATATATTTTAATATTTTATATAATATATATATATAGTATATATATATATATACTATATATATATATATATATATATTATATATATATAGATATTTTATATATATATATATATATATATATATATATATATATATATAGTATATATATAATATAAAAGTTTTAACAGATAAACAGATTATGAATAAATAAATAGAGCTTCTACAACTCTTATTGACAGTTTTTTTACTTGGATTCTTTTTGATTTAAGGCTTAATAGAAAGTGAGGGGTTAGAGTGCATATTTGTAACCAAGTGTGGAAAACGGCTTTCCACAAAAAGACTGTGGGAAGTAGCACTTACAGTGTACCTGGTGCAGCCCACTGTAGGTTCTTTGCAGCATCCCTTCATTCTTAGCTGTATTTTTTCTTTTACTTTTCATTCGTTTTCTTTGGTCTCTTCCACAGCTGTCCAATGTCTGTAATTATACCCCCTTCCATTTTTAGACCTTATTTAAAAGAAAAACCTTCAGGCAATACCTGTGCAAGCCTGCTAGACTTTGGTTTCAACAGCAACTAATAATAATAAAGAATAATCTGCAAGAAAATATCTTTGTAAAATGTAGATGCTCAGTAACTGAAACTGTTGTTATGTATATCCGTAAATTTGGCTGTGTTTTGTCATACAACTATTTTTGGATGCTGTGTAGTAACAGGACCTGTTAGGAAATAAGAACTACAAGCTTATTTTGAATTTGTATTGTGTTGGATCAAAATACAGTGGGTAATGTCCAGTTTGAAGGTCAGATTGGCCCTTTGTCTTTTCAAGGCATTTATCCATAGACTGTACTTACCTTTGAAAACTGGAGTACTTTACTGTACTTACATAGTTGAGTGGTGGTGACCTTTGAAAACTGGAGTACTTTACTGTACTGACATAGTTGAGTGGTGGTAATTTATGAACATGTATTTTTAAAAATTTGAAAACAAGTAGTAAGAAACTGTTGTAAAGTACTGTTTGTGTTAAGATCTCACAGATAATATTATGAACTTTGTTGAAAAATGAGAGAAAAAATCCAATTTATGCATGTCTTCATAACATTGCAATAAACACTGTGGATACTGTTACATCATATCGTACTTATAATAAGCTGTTTGTGAAACTTTGGCAACAGTATCTTGACAAAGGAATGACTGCCGGTGTTCTGTATAGAGGAAGAGAAAATACAGTCATTTCCTTATGTTTGCTACTTTCAACACATTCTAGACAACCATATACCTATAGTACACATAACACGAAACTCTTAGGGGCTTATGTGCAAGTGGAATTAATATCTGACTTATGTTGTGTGTGAGGCATTTATAAATATTTACCACACATTAAGGCTACACCAATTGTTATTTTCTGTTTGTTTAAACTTGTTTTCTGCTGTTTTTAAACCATGTAAATAGTCCAAATGTTAAGTGTTATGTAGACACCTTTTGCTACCAAGACCAGTAATTGTTTGACGACAATGTACCATACAGTGGTGCAGCATTTTGTAAAATTTTGAAGAGTAAAAAAGCCAGAGGTTGAATCTGTATTCCCCCAATAACCTTTTTGAAGACTGTTTCTTGAATTGTAACCTAAGACACTATTTCCTTTTTGGTAATTTTGTCAGCGTGTGCAAAATGGGATACAACACAAACTGCCTTAGATACAGATTGATTTGTATATATTGTACTATGTAGTGTCCTGTAAATTTTTTGAATCCTTAAAACCTGTTGATTTCTGTCTTTCCTCATTTATTTAATTTTTTGTATGTACATGACATGCTTCTCTATTAATCATGACAGAACTATTTATATTTTTCTACTTTCCCACAATACATTTGGAAGACCTGCCAATACATTTTGTGCCACTGCCTTTGTGGAACACACCCACCATGTTGAGCAGATTTAAAAATGAGCAAAAGAATAGTATTGTGATGCATTAGCCTTCGCCCTCAGTTTTTATACTACATAACTTTTGAAGGTTTGGAATTTGTTTGAAAGTTAAGGTATTTAAAGATATGTTGATTAAAACTGGCTGAGTGTAGAGCCCAATTTTTATTTTATTTTATGCAGTTAGTGCCTACAGTTGTTGCAAATATTTGTTTCTACAGGGTTACAACATTGCTTTTCGTATATGAAGTGTCCTTCAATCCAAGTTAGAATGGCTGTTGCATCTGGTAACAAGGTAGTTACTGGTGGAGATAAAATGAGAGGAGGTACTCCCCACTTGCCTCCCTATTGCCACTACTCTTTCTTTGGCCACCATTGTGAGAGGGAGCTCCTGCTCCCTCTTCTGTGTAGGCTTGTTAGATTCTTGAATTTGAATCAGTAGCATGCTATTACATATTGTTCTTTCACCTCCTTTGTGTACTTGGTTTTTTTTTTACTTGTCTTCCATTTTTTTCTCAGTAAAGATTGCTTGACACTGCAGTCGTTTCATGTCTCCCATATTGGTAGACCAACATTTAATTGCTCTTGGTGTAAGGGCAGGGAATGTACTTATCCCCTTGTGTGTGATAAAAATGCTCCTTGGAGCTCACCTCTGTGGGAGAATTATGGTAAGAGGAGGAAGGTCCGGAAGATTTTGCAGGGGGTTCCTTGGTTGGGGGGAATAGTCCTCCAGTAACAACACCAAACCCTTTTGGTTCCTTCTTGCCACCAGCTGCCATTCCCCTTCCACCTACACCTAGATTTTCCATTCCTAGGAGGGATAGCTCTCCTTTGACCTACAAACCTGTTCCCTCATGTGAGATCAAGGAATCTAGTAGGGAGATATCTTCCTTTGAATACCTTTGTAAGATCTGGCCTACTCTTACTCTTCCAGGTAGTCTGTCACTTGCTGCCTTCTATGACTCACTGGCAAGAAGGAAGATTAATGAGCCAACCACCTGTGTGTCTGCCACTGCTACAGGTAATCCTTCACTGACGGTGGTGTTGCCTGTAGTTGGGCCACTAAGGCCATGACTACTCCCCATCCAGCCTTGACCACACCAGAGTTTAAGGCAACCAAGTCTTCTCATGTGCCCATAATTTTGTCTGTGGAGCTAGCCTTGGGCATCACTCTAGAGGCAAAACTAATGGTCAGGTTGCCATAGTCTCGGTTAGCTTGGATTGTCTAGGGTGGGGAGTGAATGCTCTGATCTGTGGATTGGGGAGTTTGTTACTTCCAGCAGATTGAATAAACTCCTTCATTTGATGCATTCATGCCCGCTGAGGTTCCACACTGGAGGATGCAGAGGCTACTCCTCTGTGGCTGGATGCATTAGTCTGCTGGATAATTAATGACCTCCCCCTCAAGAGAAACTGTCAGGAGGCTTCTCTTTCAGCGCTGCAGAGACCAACAAGTTGGAGTTCATCTGGATGTTCACACCTTTCCATCCTTCAACCTCTGCAGCAGGTTGATCAACAGCATTTGTTACCCTGGGTCTTTGGATGACACTATTTTGGACCACCTTGATGTGATGAGGGAGCTCTATAACCTGTGGAATTTTTTTTTCTGCTAGGTTTGAACCTGTGAATCCCATATAGGATTATATATTTTTGGATTAATATTTGTGGATTTTTCCACTTGTCAAAATTTTTCCAAATCTAAGAAATGATAAAACATATGGCTTGACATGAAGTTAAACCTGAAGCTAAGTAGTGAGAACTGGTAGATCCATCATCTACCCAATAATGTTTGGACCTATTTTTTCATGCGGAACTATTCTGTGGAGCTGGACCACAGATTCCAGGGGACCTGGTTTTAGAAATAGAACTCTCGGTATTCTCACTCGTGCCAGTGGCAAAAGATTTAACTTCACGAAAAGCCAATGATATCTTTTCAAGATATTATTTTTTTCTCCTTCAATATTTTTATGATTAGTGAGTTTGAAGATTTGAGTACCCCTGGGCCCAATGATGGAAAAATTCTGCCACAGTTGATCATTGGCACATTACTCTCCTGAATCTCCTTGGTACAGCTTCAAGCAATGAAAATGTTACAAGGAACACCCTGTCCCCAAATTGAAAAAGAAACAAACAAAAACAAAAGCCAATTGGTAAACTCCAATAGTATCATAATCATAACTATGGAACCATACATAAAAGACAATAGTTCTGAATTAGAGACAAGTAATCATCCCACCAATATTACCGATGAAATGAAATGGATGCCAAGTTCCCATGGCTGTCTAGCACTTACTTGTTGAATGCCCAAATTGGATTCAGCAGAGACGCATTTATTTTAGAGATCCAACAATGTCAGGAATTCTCACTGAAGGCAGGGATTATCATGTTCCTAAGCAAAGTTGGTTTTTTGAATAAACTATTCTTTTTTTTCCTCAGGTTAATTCCTGGGAACTAGCCTGAGAAGAACCTTTTTTATGCTAAGAGGTCTGGTTAAACTAATCTTTTATCCTATCCTATCTTATCCTGTCCACTGAATCCCACATTTTTATGACCTCTTTGGACCAGATAACTGTTCAAGATTTCTAGTCTTCAAAACTGAAAAAATTCCAACAGGTATACTAGAAAACAAATTACTCAACATGTATCAAACACAGGACATGGATGTAGACACCAAAGATAAAGAATGGTTAATCCAAGTAACCAACAAAATGCAGTCCACTGCCTTTTTAAATATACCAAATATAAATAATATAAAAATAACAATTATGTGCAAGCCACAAAACACTGAAATATGTACAAGGTTCAATCATTCTACCCAACAACGAACAAGAAGAACTTCCTTCAAAACTACTACTAGACTCCTTAAAATTGAGATACTATAACAATACTATTCACAATCTAGAAATATACTCAATTCCAAGTAGGAAAGACAAGAATAAAGATATTAGCATTGCCAAAATAGTTTACAGGCCAATACCTCCCATTTAAAGTAAAAATTTTCTGACAAAATAGAGGTGTTCGCCCATTTATTCCTAAACCACCACCATGTAGGGTGAGGTGGGTGATAACGTACCACTAATGGAAAAATATTTGGCAAAAATCAGGTTTCAGCCATATTAAGTAAAGTGAATGTCCAAAATAAACTTCAAGAAATGGGCCATTTATGGTGTCCACTTGAATTGTTAAAAATAATGGCAAATACTATTTTTAGATTTTTGAAAAGTTTTACTTCGTACGGAGTTTTCCCATGGTTGGGTAACCAACAGGGTATAGGGGAATACCATACTAAGATTGTTGACCTACCTGTAATGGTATGCTAATGGTGTGAAGGGGTTTGAAATGGCTAAAATTACTTTAAATGGGTGTGTTTAGCTTATTAATGGGTGAAATGAAAGAAATCTAATACAAATTTACATTTATTGTACAAAATTAGATGATAAAAAATATACTTCCTTTGTACAGATTATTTGCATCCTAACCTACCACTAATTGAAGGAATTCAGTGGAGGGGAGACTTTTATTAGGATTGCCTGCCTCTGGGTATAGCCCTTCACAGTGGTCAGGACACCCTTACACTGCACATCCTTCACATTTTCAACATCTTCAACTGCAGGGAACGAGAAAGTGTCCTTGGGAAACAAAGACTTCATGCAAAGGAAGGACACCTCCCATTTCCCTTAATGTTCATCTTACAAACATAATGAACAGGGTCATCTTCTTAACATGGAATTGATCACAGGGTTCCTTTAAACTACACCCAGTGGCAACGCATGTTTAAAGGCTGCCACTAAATTACTTCAGTCTAGCTGTTTCTTACTAATGCACACATATTTCCTTGGCATGATGGACGAGTGTTGGTGGATTCTGGAAAAGAGGAAATGCCATTAGGTTTTACCAAATAATTGAAAAGTTAGGAAAAAATTAGAAATTGAACATGGGGTAACACTGTACGTGTTACCTCTCATCTGTCTGGTGTTCCCCAAACCACTAATTTTTTTTTTCATTTTGTAAAATGTAAAATTAGGCTATCTCATATTATCAATTTCACACACCATACAAGTGTCTTATGTTGGTTGTTGCACATTTAGATGTCATATTAACACTGGTAGCACATAAAAACACTGATGACAATAACCCATAACTTTACCATTCCAAAACACACACTTTTATTTGTTTATCATTCACTGTTTCACGTGTAGCTCATATCTTTACCTTATTTTACGTACAATCACTTTTCAACTTGTTATTCCAAGTAATTAAGTTTCACTGGCACTTCAAAAATTTGGCTGTATGGTCTTTCTCCATACAGTTTTTGCCCACGCCATGCTTGATTTTCTTCACGCCACTTCATGGCAAAAATGATTAAAAGCTGGTTTTATTTCACTCAAGTATAAATATGGCTATTTTTACCATTAAATATACTATCAAATGAATTATGCCATATTCGTGGTCGTGCCACACTATACTACAATGAACATGCAAAAATTTGATTTTCTTAAACAGAAATGCAGTGGGATTGGTGAAAGCAAATGGTGGAGTTACACCAAATAGTTTTTTGTCAGGGAGCACATGTACATTGCTTCCCCATGTACAATACTACCCCACCTCACCACACACAGTGCTCAAGGTATGGACACAAAAAATGCTGTAATAAAGCAACACTATGTGCAGTCTGCACATCAGATAAACTTACCACTAATTGGAATAGTAACCACTTCAGATGTATCATTGTTCATACACAACAAACCTTCTAGTGCCAGCTGGAAACCGGTTAAAAACAACAAAAAATTGTAAAGTAAGGAATCTGTGGCATCTGGCAACTCATGTATACAAGGTCAAAGACAATACACGAAAGATGGGAAACTGACTATTAATACCATTAAAAAAAACATCATCCAACCCGTCAGAATGCGCGCCATCTATTGATCATGCCCTCAACTAAAACTCACCTGTGGCGTAGCGCGGCTTTTTTAAATGTTAAAATTTATTCTTATGCTGCAATAAACCTCTCTTTATAAATTATTGAATGCTAAATCGATTAATATTGCTTGTTAACATGATTATAGGGCTCTATCATAGCTTATGACTTATATATTAGGCATTTCTGAATCATTAAAGAAAATCCTTCGGTTAATGTAACATTAATTGCTAAGTATCTTTATCTAAAATTGAGAGGGCAGTTAAGTAGAATGAAACAAATTAATTCTCATAAAAGCATACATTATATCTTATTATTTCACCAATATAGTATACAGTAATTATTTTCCTTTTTTTGGGCTTGTGCTTATGATTGTATACTGTACATACCTAAGCAACTGTACACAAATGTTCTTGGAAAGAACATATAGAAAGTAAAAGAAATGGCACATGCTTCATTTGCATGCAATAGTCATACAAGTCATGCAAACAAAACATGCATATATCAGAATTTAAATAGCAAACAAAGTATGGGATAATCAAAACCAATAATATGAAATCAAAATGAAATAGCAGACTTAGCTTGCATGCTGAGCAATATTTGTTAATAAAACTAAGAAAAGTACAAAAACAAAGTAGTAAAAGTAAGGTACCCTTTTATAACAAATGCAGTGCTGTATTTTACAGAATACTGTATAAGCAAAAATCTAGGTTTAACTTAATTCTCATAAAAAGCAAATAAAAATTGAAATCGCAAATCAAATAGGAAACAAACCTATTTATAACAATTTATTAAAATCTCATAGCCCAATTGTGGGAGTTCTCAAAAATGCATATTCAATTGGCACCCTTTCATGAAGGTAATGTAACCAACACTTCTGCCTGGTATTTTCTAGTAAAATGCCATTTCTGCAAGAAGCATGCACATTCCTAAATAAATTTGAAACTATTATTCTAATTGACTTGAACCATGTTTCTTTTTGCATCATGTACAGTACAAGCAAATATCATAGGTTTTCACAACTTGTTTTGCCAATTTATTACTACTGTATTACTGCGTACATTTGCTGCCAAATGGTAAATTTACTTTGGAATACTATGTGGGGTGTTGGTACCAATTACAAGATTTCATTTTAAAGATTGAACAATTATGAGCATATAATGTGGGAGCAGATATGCTGGTTTGCATGTAATTTTTTATTTATTTTGAATGCTTTTATCCATACATATAGAAAATTCAATCATAGATTAAAAGGTTAGTGAACTTGAAATTAAAGTAAAACACACTAACTTAACTAACCTACTTATGCTCTCCTATATGAATGCTCCCACAAGATCCATCCTTCCTGATGAAACAACTTTGGTTTGCTAAATAGTTGCTTATTAATGAAAAATTAAGGGAAACATTTATAACTACAACCCAAGGGTAAGCTGCTGAGAATATAACATAAGTACAGTATATATACAGTATATCAAAGTTGCTGTGAGTAGCCTATCTGGAAAAGGCATGGAGACCCAATATTCACGAATTGTATGACAGTGATAAGAATTGGTATGTTTATTTCATATTTAGAGATTTTCAAGATATGCAAATATAACTTAAGGTATTTATTTGAAATACAATTGACGCCTGTAAATGACAAGAAAATATAGTTTTTCTAGTTGATTTTGATATGCTTTGCAAGATAGCTTCATTTCCATTGCAAATTACTGTTGACATGGTTAGGTAACTGTTGGCATGGTTACGATACTGCTGATATGGTTAGGTTTACTGTTGACATGATTAGGCTACTGATGTACACTGCTAGGAAGGTTAGGTTGGTTGTTAGGGTTTCAAATGGCAAATTTTTTTTTTCTAGTCGAAAATCACATATACATATATTTTCTTTCCGCCTAGAGGCGTCCACCGTAATGTAAATATTTTCCAATATTTATTTCGGAATAACACAGCACCGATATTCAATATTGCTTTGGTCTATTTTATTTCTTCATTTTCTCTAAAAGTCATCATGTACTTTGTAACAGATGTAATGATTTTATTACCTTTCTTTATTCTGAGGAAAAGCATGAAAAATCAGATGGGGAAAATCATTTTTCGTCCTATTGCAAACCACACACTGGTTATGATGGCTACGCCCACTCATGATTGAAATTGAATGCCCCGCTTTGTGAAAAAGTAAACAAACAGACGATGTAGGCAGGTGCAATGCTACCGCCATCTTCATTTCATGCCAGGTACTAAAATGTATGCGGCCAATGCGGCTGTGGCTTGAGCTTCCCATCTTTCGTGTATTGTCTTTGATACAAGGTGGATGTTGGTCACTGACCAGGCTTGGAACCTCATGACACACCAGTCTTTCTGCAAATGCCTTGGAGAGTACTATATCGCTTTGCTCTCCTTCCCCCAAGCCAATTTTTTGTTTAAAGCTTATACATTGTATGGAGGAGTTATGGAGTTCCATTTGACAACCTGTGAGAGAGAGAGAGAGAGGGTGTAATTGCTGTATGGATAGTTAATGACTGAATTGGTTGTTGGTGGGTTCTGGGCTGTCTGCTGGTGCTGTTGATTGTTAGAGTTCTGTGTTTTTAGTGTTTTTTCAGTCAGTCTTTGGTGAGAGCCTGTGATAGGTAGTAGTGTTGGAGGAGTCTATTGAAGGCATTGGAAGTTGATTGAGTTTTGTGTTTTATTTGGTGTTGTTAAGTTAGTGTTTTTGCTTAGAGTTGTTGTGCCTGTGCTGTTGTGATTTTTTGTGTTGTTTGTGCAGTGGTCTTTTGTTGTTGTATGTTAGATTGTGCTCCTTGGTTGGTGGTTGTGTTGTTAGGTTGTGGTTATGTTCCTTGTTTGGTTGCTGTGTTGTTGAGTTGTGGTTGTGTTCCTTGATTGTTGTTGTGTTGTTGTCCTTGGTTGTTGAGTTGTAGTCCTTGGTGATGTTGTGGTGTCGTGGTTCCTGTTGTTGTTGTTGTTGGTGTCCCAGTGACCTTAACCAGCGGACAGCACAGGATAGCCCGGAGTAACTGGATTGATTGGTAAGTACATGTGTTTTGAGAGTTTTTTTGTTTTATGTTTTGTGTAGTTGTAGGTCAATTGTCCTGCGTGTATGCTGTAGTGTGTAGAGGAAAGTGTGACTGGGGTGGATTTGGCAGCTAGAGTGATTAGGGTAATGTTTGGGGGGTGGATTTTGCCAGCTTGTTTTTCAGCTTGTGATCCCGCCACATTATTTTTTGGCGCCCGAACAGGGACTGTTGGTGCAGCAGCTGCAGGGCAATTGGGGTAGTGGGTTGTTTGATTGGTGGAGAAAGTGAGGATGGAAGGGTTGAAGGAGATAGAGAGGCTGAAGGAGGAGCTGAGGTTGGCGAGGGAAGCTAAGGGAAGGTTGGAAGTGGAGAATGAGAGGTTGAGGGTAGGGTGTGAGGAGCAGAAGAGGAAATGAGAGGAATGCTAAGGAGTGCGAAAGTGGAAATGAAAGAAAAGGTGAAAGGAGCGGAAGAGAGAGTGGTTGAGAAAATGGATGAAAAATTGGGGGTAATGATGAATGCAGTGAAAGAGATGATGCAGGAAATGATGAAGGGATTCGTGGGAGAGGTAGCTGTAGGAGGTAGGCCTACTGGGTCTTGTGACGGGCCAGGAGTGGTAAAGAAAGTGAAAGAGCGAGTGGATGAGAGTACAAGTGACGAAGGTGATTCGGTTGTGATAGGTAAGGGAAAGACGCATTGGGGAAAGGGCTGAGAGTGATATGGATAGCAGTGAGTGGAAACAGGTAGGTAGAAAGAAGAAAGGTAAGAAGAGCGTAGTCAGGGGTATGGACGTGAGTATGGAAGTGGATTCGCTGTATTCGGAAGAGGGAAGAGGGGCCAGAATAGAAGTAGCGAAAGTGAGAGTGAGCGGGAAGTACGAAAGGCTGTGTATATGAGTGAGGTATCCCGATGTGCACAATACGAAGAATATGATAGGGGGGACATAGGGGACTTTTTTAAGGAATATGAGAGGTATTGTGAGGTAAAGTATGGGGATAACAAGAGAGTCTGGCAAGAGAGTTGGGTAGCTTTTGACGGGATTCTTGTTGAGTATGTATGGGGTAATGATGAGTAGGAAATGTGCCATATGAGAGTGTAAAAGCTAGGATTGTAGAACAGGCAAAGAGATAAAGAGTAGTGTTAGATATAGGAGAAAGCAAGATTTTGAAGAGGCAAGAATGAATGTTGGCGAGTCGTTGTCGATGTATGTCTGTAGGTTAGAAAAATTACCCAGGAAAAAGTTTGGGGACGAAGGGATAAATGAGTGTAAGGAGTTAGCGCGAAAGTTGTTGGTGACTACCAGAGAGTATATATGAGTTTATAAATCTGAAACGTAAGGAGAAAATGAGATGGACGAATGAAAGGTTAACATGGAACAACATTTTAGAAATAGTAGAGGATTACCAGTTAGACAGGTGTATGAAAGAGAGTAGAAGTGTTAGTGTTAGGACTGAAGTAGCTGAGGTTGTACCAGAGTGTAGAAGCTATAGGGAGGCAGTTTTGGAAGGGCCGAGGCGAATGGCAGAGCGAGTGGTAGATAGGAGCATTAGGGCAAGTAATGTGAGTGTAGTTAGCCCAAAAAGAGATAGGAGTGCGAGTGTTGGAAGAGTAGGGTCAGTTAGTTGTGAGCGAGAGCAGCATCAGTGTTATAGATGTGGTAAGCCAGGACACAGGAAGAATGAATGTTGATGGACGTTAGGAGCGTGCTGCGGGTGTGGGCAAAGAGGGCATTTGGTAAGTGAGTGTAAGAAAGATAGGGATATTAAATGTTATAGGTGTGGACAGGCAGGGCACATCGCTAGTGGATGTCGGGGTACCCATATGAACATAGTTTGCGGCAACTGTGGGACGAATGGCTATTATGCTAGGATGTGTAATGAACAGCGTGCAAAGTGTGTTGAATGTGGAATGGAAGGTCACGTGGCGAGTGTGTGTAGGCGAAAGAGGATGAGTCAGGCTGGGAATTCGGAAAACTAGGTGTTAAGGGGATTCAGTTGGGTGGGTCCTCTAGTATGCAACAGTATGTTCAAGAGAATGCGATGAGCGCGTGGTTGAGGGTGAATAGATGTGAGCTGAGTGTCAGTGAGCAAATGGGTCTGGAAGATAAGTAGTTAGTGTTGGTTGAGTGTGGAAGAAAGCGGAAGAAGGTAATGAATGGGAGAAACGTGAGCTGCATGATAGAGGGGTTAGTGTTAGGGTAAAAATGGTGGATAAGGCATGTAATACAGATGACTTTGATGGAAGGAATGATACATATAGTGTGTGTGGGTTTGAATTGACAGAGTTTAGTAAAGTTTCACCGCGAAGGGAATCGGGTAGTAAGGATATAGTTGGCAGTATGAATGAGTCTCTTCGGGAGTTTGGCAGAGTGTAAATGAGGTAAGTGATTTGGTGGCAGAGTTACGAGTGATGTTCGGACAAGAGTTAGAAGAGGTAGATGAGATAGTGAATGGGATTTGGGGGGATGGTAGTGAGGGAGATAGTAATGGCAGTCTGACTGGAAGTGATCTGGGAGAAGTTGATGGCGGTGTAACTGAGAGAGTGTATGAGGGCCCTCAAACAAGATCCAGGGGGCCTGCATCTGAGCATCCGTGGGTGTTGCGGAAGGCTATTTAGTGTGGGTGTTGTGAGTGAAAGGAGACTTTGTCAAATGTAACAGGGGAGGAAATATGGAGGAGTTATGGAGTTCCATTTGACAACGTCTGTGTGTGTGTGAGAGAGAGAGAGAGAGATAGAGAGGGTGTAATTGCTGTATGGATAGTTAATGACTGAATTGGTTGTTGGTGGGTTCTGGGCTGTCTGCTGGTGCTGTTGATTGTCTGAGTTCTGTGTTTTTAGTGTTTTTTCAGTCAGTCTTTGGTGAGAGCCTGTGATAGGTAGTAGTGTTGGAGGAGTCTATTGAAGGCATTGGAAGTTAATTGAGTTTTGTGTTTTATTTGGTGTTGTTAAGTTAGTGTTTTTGCTTGGAGTTGTTGTGCCTGTGCTGTTGTGATTTTTTGTGTTGTTTGTGCAGTGGTCTTTTGATGCTGTATGTGAGGTTGTGTTCCTTGGTTGGTTGTTGTGTTGTTAGGTTGTGGTTATGTTCCTTGTTTGGTTGCTGTGTTGTGGTTGTGTTCCTTGATTATTGTTGTTGTCCTGGTTGTTGTGTTGATGAGTTGTTGTTGGTTTGTCCTGGTATTGTGTGTTGGGTTGTTGGTGGTTGTGGTGGTTCTTGGTTGTTGTTGGTGGTGTTGTTGTTGTTGGTGTCCCAGTGACCTTAGCCAGCAGACAGCACAGGATAGCCCGGAGTAACTGGATTGGTTGGTAAGTACATGTGTTTTGAGAGTTTTTTTGTTTTATGTTTTGTGTAGCTGTAGGTCAATTGTCCTGCGTGTATGCTGTAGTGTGTAGAGGAAAGTGTGAGTGTGACTGGGGTGGATTTGGCAGCTAGAGTGATTAGGTTAATGAAGGGGGGGGGGATTTTGCCAGCTGTTTTCCCGCTTGTGATCCCGCCACAATTGTTTCATATTTATTCACCCCAGAAGTTTAGTGGACGTCAACATTTTTTAGACAGACTTCCTTGTTTTCTGTGTTGA
>NC_087221.1:10510991-10532975 GCF_015104395.2 Macrobrachium nipponense | reverse complement strand
GGCATGGAAAAGAGCTAGAAAAACATTTTATTCAACTAATGACAAACTTGAATTTAGTAAGCATAACATTCTAAAATTACCTTATGATGAAAGGTTTTTAGATATTCCTAGAATTTTAAAGCTTTTTAACATAAATGTTGTTTTCAGTAATATTAATGTCAAGAGTTTTAGTAATCAAAAAATTTATCCTAAAGATCTTCCAGGCTGCATCATATAGAAATTCCTTGCAAAAAGTGTGATAAAATCTATTACGTGGACAGACCGGGAAATCTCTTTCACAGCGTCTTAAGCAACATCAATATTCTGTGAGAACTGGGCAAATATCGAATGCATTATTTGTACATATGAGAGATTTAGACCATCCTATTAACTGGAAGTCAAGCAAGAGCCTTAGTCCCATGTAATGACACAGTTAAAAGGAATATCATTGAATCTTGTTTTATCAAGTCAAATAATAGAAATGTTCTAAATTTAAGTCTTGGTTTATTTAAACTTGATGCTTTCATAATGAAAAAAGAAAAAAAGTTGTAGATAAATATAAGCAACAAAATTAATATATTCAGTTTTTACATGTTTTGGACTGTAAAGATACTTTGTAATTTCGGTTAGGGTCAGAATTTGTTTAAGTTTGTGACCGTGTGATATCCGATAATCCTGGATTATCCCTTTTAATTTTTACCCTTTTGATAATTAACCATCTGGTATTCCTGATATTGTTTGTACCTGAGGCCTTCCTTCCAATTGTACTTTAGTAGCTCCTTGACGATGTCTGAATAAAGACGAAAGCGCTTGGATTCCTGACTATCATTTCCCGTGGTATTCGCTATATATATATATATATATATATATATATATATGTATATGCAGAAGCCAGGTACTATGTCGTACCTCCAAGTAAATGGGGATACAATCCACAATGAAGTAAAAAATCCTCTTGTAGTTTTAGTGAACAAGACCACAGTTGATGGTCGAAAGCTTTAATTCCTGTACAAGATATATATATTTTAAACTACAAGAGGATTTTACTTCATTGTGGATTGTATCCCCATATATATATATATATATATATATATATATATATATATATATTTATATATAATATATACATACCCCATAATATATAATATATTATATATAGATATATATATATATATATATATATATATATAATACATATATATATATATATATAATATATATATATATTTATATATATATATATATATATATATATATATATATATTATATTATATATATATACATGCATGTATATATATATTATATATATATAATATATATATATATAACCATCAATAATATAGTATATATATATATATATATATATATATAATATATATATATATATATAATAATGTATATCCTCATGTACTTTATATAATTATGTATTCGTGCCTAAACACACACACCACTCTCTCTCTCTCTCTCTCTCTCTCTCTCTCGTTGTGTCCCATCTCATTTACATTAAATTAAAATTCAATAGTCCTATCCATAATCTTTTATATTGGCTTCACACGCTCACACGTGACGGTGACCAGCTACATATAAGGCTGCGGTATCAACTGTCACTGACACTCAGAACACCCTCATTGTGCATGCATACATATGCTAGACCGCAGAAAACTTATGGTATAGGTACTATACTATTTCTATATTTTCTTTTCTGGGCTCAGTTCGTGTCGCTTCGTGAAATAATCCCTTAAGTTCATTATTTCTAGGTAAATGATACTAACATTACCAGAGAAAAATAAAAATAGTGGGATGTCAGAGTAACAGACTCGCTCACCCTAAATAAAAAGAGGGTGTCGGTATGGTGCTGGGGCAAGTGAGACCACTACCATGAACCTCTTGTCATTTAGAATTCTCCTTCATCAAAATCCCCCTCCCTGAGAGAGCTGACACATGGCCGGCGCCAGCAACTACTACTACACATCCTCCCACGCCGACCGCAGTGCCTCTCGTGGCCATCCTTTTCGTTAGCAAACTTCCGTACGCACGTGTCTGCCATTGCTCTGTGTTTTTGTGCTCTTTTGGATTAACTTTGCTTTCAAGATGGAACTCCAAGCTGTTGCAGCAGCTAAGTTAAGTACCCCGAAAGGTTATACACTAATTTTAGCCAGCCAGGAGCTGTTTTAACCGTTTTTTAGGTCCAATAATAGTCATCCTGGTCTGGCACCTGGCTCGCCTTGCCGGCTCTCCTCGTGTTTTGGTGAGCTACTTCGGTCTCCCATACCGTGGTAACTATTCCTTGTGTATATATGCCTTTATCATGAGATATTTTATACGTGGTATGGAAGGTTCTGCTTCCTTTCTATTGCTTTACATCGTACTATTCGGAAATCCTTTGCCTGCGCCTTAGCTTAGTGTTCATACATGCATGTTCCTTTGTCTAGGTGTTTAGGTGTGTGGGCTCTTTTATTTTTAATTTATTTTATTGCTATGTTGCTCTTTAGTCCAGCCATCCTGGCCATCGCCCTCCGTTTTACATATCGGCAGAGGCCAGCTCCCGAGTTGTTAGCACGTCCCCCTTCGGGGAGACTGGCCTACTTCTCCTGGACGTCCCTTCTTTTTCTCCCCCTCGTGATTTCCTTCTTTTCTTTTTATTACGATGTAATTGTTTTGGGTTGCATGTTAGGGGCGATCAGTTTTGCCTAGGCTATGTTTTGTTGCATTTATCGCCTCGTGGTCCACCTGTGCTCACGTCGGGCCAGCTGATCGCCCTGGTCCCAGTTCACCCCCCCCCCTCTCCTTCCTCCCACGTTGAGGGAGGGTTAGTCCTTGCTCGCTCACGGTCGCTATGGCAACCATCCGGGCACCCCTCCCCTCTTCCTCCCTACCAGGGGGGATACGGGAGTCACGGACTCGGGGGGGTCCTGTGTTGGACCGGTCACGTTTTCTATGAGCTTCGGGGAGGTCCTGGTGTGTTCAGGTCGGGTTGGCCACCCCGCCAGCTCTCGTCGGGCCTTCTTCGGTGTTCTATGGTTAGATCTCCTATTCCCTCCCCATCGTTACATGTATAGCTGGCTCCGCCAGCTCTTTGTGGGGGGATAACGGAGTAGGCCTTACATGCTTTCCCTGTATATGATTGTTGTAGTCCCTTTCGTTTTTGCGGTGGAGCACCCGCTCACCATCCGGGTGCTCCGTGGGTTGGCGGAAGGGTTCTACAGCGGAGCTAGGCTCCGCATACATTGTTATTTCTTTTGTTTTAGTTTTATTTTGTTTAACTTTATGGATAATCTTCTCACGTTCTCCGCTGTATTGTACCCTCACCTCAGTGTACTATATGTGTATGAGCAGGTATCTGGTTTGGCGGAAATCTTCGCTCCGGTGTACCGGAGTTTTTCAAGCCAGTTTACCGAGTCCTACGGACTCTCTCACACGGATTACAGGAGAGGATTAGGCCCAAAAATTATTTCACTCCGGCATGCAGCGGAGCTTCATATCTCTTAACGGGTAGTCCTGTTAGTATCTGCTGATACTTATGTATCTGTTCACTTACAGGCTACCAACCGTCAGAAGGCAGGATGTAACGCCGTCCTGCAGGACCCTTGCGGTCATGAGGTCTGCCGGACCCACGCTCCCTGTGCTGTCCGCCATAATGACTTGATCGTGTGGCACCATGAAGCCTGCTCCATTTGCTACGAGCTAGTGGAACAGTTTTCTACCAGAGTAAGTATATACCGGCGTAGGTATCGTCTCTGTTCTTGGTATATACTGTCAGATAATTTTGTGTAAAATTGTATATATGTGACTTAGAGTCGTAAGTGTTAATGATATATCTTCGGGGCTTCGTTGTAAGGACTACAATGACCCTTTATTTCAGGTTACCGCCGTGAAGGACGCCACGTCGGCTACCCTGAAAGCCTGGGTAGGTGGTTTTGGGAAGAACGTGTCGAAGGGGCAGCCGTACATTTTAGACAAGAATATGGCTGTCCGCATCTTCCCAGGCGGCAAGTCGACCGGCTACGTCGACCCTGTTGCGGCAGCTCCGGCTATAGCTGCCATCCAACTGCAAGTGGCACAGGCCTTGGCGGAGGAGGGAGCCCTGGAGATCACGGAGGACGTTGCCACCCTGGACCTTAACGTGGAACCTATGACGGTAGGGGAAGGTGAGTTGATGGTTGAGGTAGGTTTGCTGGCGCTCAAGGGCTTCCCTTGGGCGCATTTGGATCTTCGTCTCCTGTCCCTTCTTCCACTTCTTTCCAAGGTTTTTCTGAATCGGAAATTCTGGCTAGGACATCTTCCGCCTCGGTTGTTCCTAAAGTGAAAGGACAACGCGAGCAAAAAACCCTTGAGAGGTCGTCTTCTAAGAAGACTTCGGCCTCATCATCTCATAAGTCTCCGGCTCACCATCCTGGAGCAGAGAAAGCGAAGTCATCCTCTTCTTCGCACTCTAAAGGGTCTAGGGGCAAGTCCTCTAAAGAGAAGGTCCGCGCTCCCGCCGAGCCAGTACCTTCAACGTCCACCGGAGCTCGTCCGACGACCCCTGCTGCAACCAGTATCTCTGGCCCCTTCGATCCTGACTCCTTTACAGCAGGGGTGAAGCAACAGGTGGGGAACATGGTGGGGGCCATGATGAATGACAGGCTTGATCAAATGCTTGCCCAAATCTCCACCTCATTTGCACAATCCGGTCAGTCAATCCAGAACATCTCGGATCGGCTGACGAACCAGGAAAACTTGCTGGCGGGCCTGAGGGAACATCCCCCAGCAGTTCTTCCTCTGGCAGGCGCCGGAGTAACCCCGATGCCGGACTACGACTCTCTTCCCCCATTCACCATGAGTAATCCTTGGAGGGTAGCAGCCTTCGCACCCTTCAAGGATGGAATGATCTCGATCCCAGACTGTGGAACTCGTCGCATCGAGGACTTCGAGTTCCACCCCGCCGATCTTCAACCACCTTTTATGGGGTATGCTAGATTGACAGAGGCAGCTCTGAACAGAGAGGACAAGATCCCGAAAGAGACTAATTTACAGTCGGGAGCAAGCCCAGAGAGAATAGGTGAGGTGCCTTGAAGAATGGGACTGTACCAACACCAAACTTCAGGCATTCAAGAGCCCATTTACAATCTTTGTGGCTTAAGAGGAGGCACCACTCCCCTTCACCACAAAAATTGCAGAAGTAACTATCCAGGCTGCCATGAAAGACGAGCCTCTCCCTCAACTGAGAGTGCCGGACCCGACGTCCCTACTCTTCCCAGCTGCTGAGGACTTCTGGGCTGACCTTCCAGCTTCTTTTACGGTCGGGAAGCTCAAACCGGACTGTGCTATCGAACAGTTCGGGGAGAGACTCCCAAAACTACCGGACAATCTGATCGAAGCAGAGTTCGACGCAAGGATCAAGTTAGGGAGGACCCTTAATGCCTTAGTAATGACAGAGGTTGCCGCCATGACATATGGTACGGAGCCTCTGTTTAAGCTTCTAGCTAAGGCTCAGACGCAGACCGTACAGTATGATATGTACGACTTCGTAGCAGCAAGACGAAACTGCAGGAAACATGTCCTGCAGGAAGCCACCATAAGTCATGAGCCTAACAAGCTGCTCTCATCTTCAATCTGGGGAGCTGACCTCTTCCCTGAGTCTGCTGTAAACGAGGTCCATCACGAAGCGACCAGGCTCAACCAGAGCCTTAGGGTCCGCTGGGGACTTTCTAGCAAAAGGAAGCCAGAAAGCACCCCCTCTGGTTCTAAGAAATTAAAGAAACCTAGGAAGTTCCCAACCTTCCAGGCACAACAGCAACAACATTTCGTCCAAGCAGTCCCGGTATCACAATCCGTGCAACCGTCGACTTCCAGAACCAGAGCCAGCCCATCCTCCTGTTGACGTCCCAGAACCAGCCCTCGACCTCCTACGCTGTTTCCCCAGCCTTCAATCCTGTGTTCGAAGGCCAGGCGTTCCAAGCCATCAATAGGTTTGGAAGGGGAAGCAGAGCTAGGGGTGCAATTCGACAGAGGGGTGGCGGAAGGGCACCCAACAGGGGGAGACACTTCCGTGGAGGGCGCGGAGCACGTACTGCACAGAACCAGTGAGAACCCTCAGGTAGGAGGGAGGCTGTTCCTCTTCCAACACCGGTGGGGATTCAGCAACTGGGCACAAAGCATTGTGTCCAAAGGGCTGGGATGGAGTTGGATCAAGGGTCCTCCTCCATCCAAAACATTCCTTCAAATACCAACAAAGGAACTGAAAGAGTATGCACAGGAGCTCCTTCAGAAAGGGGTAGTATCAAGAGTCAAACATTTAAAGTTTCAAGGACGCTTGTTCAGCGTGCCAAAGAAAGGCTCAACAAAACGAAGAATAATTTAGACTTGTCCTGTCTAAACTTATTCATTCGTTGCGACAAGTTCAAAATGCTGACTATCTCGCAGGTGCGGACCTTACTTCCCCGTGGGGCCGTCACCACCTCTATCGATCTTACAGACGCATACTATCATATCCCAGTTGCGAGACACTTCCGCCCATATCTAGGCTTCAGGCTAGGAGACCAGGCATTCTCTTTCAAAGTGATGCCCTTCGGGCTGAACGTCGCCCCCAGGGTGTTCACGAAAATAGCGGAATCAGTGGTCCTACAGCTGAGATCACAAGGGATAATGGTAGTAGCGCACCTCGACGATTGGCTCATTTGGGCAACAACCGTCGAGGAATGCCTCAAAGCCACAGACAAAGTAATTCAGTTTCTGGAACGTCTGGGGTTCCAAATAAACAAGACCAAATCCAGGCTAACGCCGGAGTCTCATTTTCAGTGGCTCGGCATTCAGTGGGACCTGAACTCCCACACTCTGTCAATTCCATTGGTCAAAAGGAATGAAATAGCCAAGTCAATAAGACAATTCCTCATATGCAAACAGACGTCAAGGAGAAACCAGGAAAGGATCCTAGGTTCCCTCCAGTTTGCGTCAGTCACAGACGTTCTGTTGAAAGCAAAATTGAAGGATATAAATCGAGTTTGGCGCTCAAGAGCAAATGTCAAATCTCGAGACAAGTTGTCAGTAATTCCGCCGATTCTTCGCAAACGTCTCCGCCCCTGGGCGGAGTCCAAGAATCTGTCCAAATCAGTTCCTCTCCAGTTCCCTCCTCCGGCGTTGGTTATCCATACGGACGCCTCTCTAAGCGGGTGGGGAGGATACTCCCAATTCAAGAAAGTTCAAGGGACTTGGTCGCCTCAGTTCCGCCGGCTTCACATAAACGTATTGGAAGCCATGGCAGTTTTTCCTCACTCTGAGAGGCTTCTACCAGCCAGAATTCCCATATAAAGCTGGTTTTGGACAGCGCAGTAGTGGTACACTGCCATCAACAGGGGAGGATCCAAGTCAAAGCACGTGAACCATGTCATGATAGCCATTTTTTCTCCAGCAACCAAGTACAAATGGCATCTATCCTCCACTCATCTGGCGGGAGTAAGGAACGTGATAGCAGACGCCCTGTCTCGATCAGTTCCTCTGGAATCGGAGTGGTCCCTGGACAAGTGCTCATTCCAGTGGATATGCCAAAGGGTCCCAGGTCTCCAGGTGGATCTTTTCGCATCTCAAGCGAACCACAAGCTCCCTTGCTATGTGGCCCCCAACCTGGACCCTCTGGCTTATGCCATAGACGCCATGTCCATAGATTGGAATCAGTGGAGGAAGATATACATTTTTCCTCCAGTGAATCTTCTATTGAAAGTCCTGAGCAAACTCAGGACATTCAAGGGACAAGTAGCTCTAGTAGCCCCGGATTGGCCCAAGAGCAACTGGTATCCTCTCCTCCTGGAATTGGGTCTCCGACCTCGACGGATTCCCAATCCCAAACTATCTCAGTCAGTACAAATGAGGACTGTGTTCGCTTCCTCAGGAATTCTCAAAACCCTAACTTTATGGACTTCATGAATTTTGCGGCTAAGAGAGATGCAAATATTGATCCCCAGAATATCCTTTTCTTAGAATCGGATAAGAGGGAGTCAACTTTACGCCAGTACGATGCTGCTGTTATGAAACTGGCAAATTTCCTGAAGGAAACAAACACCCGTACCATCCGTACCATAACAGTTAATTTAGCTATATCCTTTTTCAGATCCCAGTTTGAAAAAGGTCTAGCAGCTAGTACTATTACCACTAATAAGTCAGCTTTAAAGAAAATCTTCCAGTTTGGCTTTAAGATAGACTTAACAGACTCCTACTTTACGTCTATTCCCAAAGCCAGTGCTAGGCTCAGACCTTCAGAAAGGCCTAGTTCAGTTTCATGGTTCTTGAATGACGTTCTCAAACTGGCTTCAGATACTGACAACGATTCATGTAACTATCTAATGTTATTAAGAAAAACATTAGAATATCAGAACTGTCGGCCCTTTCCAGAGCCTCTGGACATGTAGAATTCCTCCCCTCAGGAGAAGTCCTACTATCTCCAGATCGTAGCTTTTTGGCAAAGAATGAGGACCCCTTGATGAGATGGGCCCCTTGGAAGGTCCTCCCTCTTCCACAAGACCCTTCTCTTTGTCCGGTGACGACCTTACGAGCCTATCTGTCCAGGACATCTTCTAGATCCTCAGGCCTCCTCTTTATGAGGGAAAAAGGTGGCACTATTTCAATAAAAGGGATTAGGCAACAAATCCTGTATTTTATCATACAATCTAACCCTGATTCATTCTAAGCCCATGACATCAGGCAGTAGCCACCTCTATTAATTACTTCCAACATATGAATTTCGATGAATTGAAGAAGTACACGGGCTGGAAATTGCCGACAGTTTTTAAACGTCACTACTTAAAATCCTTGGAATCTCTTAAATTTCCAGCAGTGGCAGCGGGAAACATAGTTTCTCCTGACACTCCTCAGTAGTTGTAGTCGAAGATCCAGATCTCCTTTCTACCTGTCTCACTAACAATTCACCTAACCTTACCGTCATGTTCAATTGGGTTCTTCAGCCTTAGCTGCCTAAAAAGGCTGCATATAGTGATCTGCCCCTTATTTTTTTTGCTAGAGGCACTCACAATTGTAAATATTGATTACTAACTGTGACTATTTAGTGTCGTTCTCCCTTTTTTTTCTTTTTTTTTTTTTTTTTTTGCTAGGGAGACACACTCATATGTATGTTAAGATATTTAAACATGTCACTTAAGAACTATAGTGAGTTATCCTCTCTTATTTTTATGCTAGAGAGTCTCACTTGTACATATTATTTCATAAAATCTAGTTCTAAGTTATCATAAGTTAGTTTAAGTCTAATTTTAAGTCCAATTATATGTTTTAAGCTGGCATTTATTATATTAGGTTAAGTTAACCTTAGTTATGATAACTTGTAAATTTTTTAACTAGATTATATTCATTTATTTTATTTTCTTTCGTTTTATTGAGACCTTATTTTATTTTCCAATCTTGTGCTAATTCTCTGGTACTATTTCACGAAGTGACACGAACTGAGCCCAGAAAAGGGATTTTGACGAAGGAAAAATCTATTTCTGGGCAAGGGTTCGTGTCGCCCAGTGAAATCCCACCCTTGCGTCTAAGATTGGCATCTAACTTCAAGGATGGCCACGAGAGGCGCTGCAGTTGGCGTGGGAGGATGTGTAGTAGTAGTTGCTGGCGCCGGCAGTGTGTCAGCTCTCTCAGGGAGGGGGATTTTGATGAAGGAGAATTCTAAATGACAAGAGGTTCGTGGTAGTGGTCTCACTCGCCCCAGCACCATACCGACACCCTCTTTTTATTTAGGGTGAGCGAGTCAGTTACTCTGACATCCCCCTATTTTTATTTTTCTCTGGTAATGTTAGAATCATTTACCTAGAAATAATGAACTTAAGGGATTATTTCACTGGGCGACACGAACCCTTGGCCAGAAATAGATTTTTCCTTCGTCAAAATCCCTTTTCTCGTCAGAATTTTGAATTCTGTTAAATATCTACAGGATACTTATATCATTTCTGGGCTCAGCTCGTGTCGGCCTATGAAAGTATCCTTAATATCATTCTTTCTAGGTAAATTAGCCTAAAATTACCAGAGAAAAACAAAATTAAGAAAATGTCAGTAAACTGACTCGCTCACTCTTAAAAAGAAGTGTCGGTATGATATAGGGGCGAGTGAGGAACACTACCACGACAAACACCAATTAGAACTTCCCTATCAGAATCCCCCCAAGAGAGAGCTGATACCAACGGGCGATGCAGCCTCTACTACTACTACTAGAGGACGCCACGGACAGCAGCGCCCCTAGCGGTCATCCTTAATTTTTAGCACCAGCGACAAGTCGCCATTTTTCTTGTGCTCGTGTTTTCTTGGATTTTTTCGTACTATCTACGATGGAACGCTCTGCAATTGCCACGGCTAAGTTAAGTAACTCATAAGTAACATTTTACCGTATTTTTATCTTCCGGGTACCAGTATTTTCCTCTTAATAGGTCATATACGGTTCCCCGGTTGTCTCGTGGCGGCCATGCCGCCTCGTAAGAATTCCCGGTCCTCCATACTGGGACTTCTTATACTTATGGGCTTACTTTATCACATTCATTGTTTTACATCGAGTTTTAGCTAGTTCAGCCCTCCTACCATTCTCTTAGCTTGGTATTTAGGGCTATTATTATTATTTCTGGCCCAGCATCCCGGCTCTTGCTCTACATCGGCTATCGCTGGCTCCGAGTAGGCTCCTGTTTCTTGGAACAGTCTGCCTCCTCCTGGGCTTCTTTCTCTTTTACTAAACGTGTCTCTTCCACCTTTTGATGTATTTTTTATTATTATTTAGGGTGTTAGGCTAGCCTAGGTGCTTGTTCCATGTATTGGTACAGCTTGGTTCACGTGGCCCTACCACGGTTGTGCTCGCGGCCTAGGCCACTTGCGGTCACGTGTTCCATAGCACCTTACCCTGCCCCTTCCCTCCCTCTCTGATATAGGGAGGAGCTGGGGGACCCCTTGGTTGTTATGACAACCTCATCGCCTTCTCTCACACTCTCGGAGGTGACCAGGGGGTCCCCCCAGCGGGGGGTATAGGGCGACCACTATGAGGTACCGGGTCTCCATGCGGGTAGTTGGTGAGGCGGGGAGGAGTAGGCCATCCCTCCCCCCTTTTCTCGCTCCCGCCGTGTTTCGCCGGGACCTTCCTCCCCCCCTCCCCAGTTGCTCAGCCACCTCACGATACGTAAGGAGCCTTCCGTCGCAGCCGGGCACCTTTGGTTATAGTTATTGGCTCCGCTAGCGGGCAGGGTGGGAACTACGAGTGGTCGGGTTGCTTGCCTACTATATCCTTATATCTCTCCCCCGCTATCGGAAGGGAGCTTACCCTTACTACGCACTCTTCTAGTAGAGCGGGCGGAGAGAAGTTGTTTTATTTTTGTTATTTTAAGGATATATACCCTAATTATAAGATATTTTACAATGAATTGTGTGTTATTATATTATTTTTTCAACCATCCCCGCCATTTTCCGTCGTGGTTTCCATTACCACCACTCCTAGTTGGTTGATTCTTGTGCTTCCGCCATTGGCGGAGCCATAGCCTATCTTCCAACCTGGTTACACACGTATTTTGCGGGGCTCTGGTTTTATCTAACTTTATCGCTCCGGCACCAGCGGAGCATATGTTAGGCTGTAAGTGTTTACTTGGTACTCATGTACTTTTTCACTTACAGGCTACCAACTGCCAGGTCCCAGCCTGTAACGCGACGCTCTACGACCCCTGTGGACATGACGAGTGCAGGTCTCACGCCCCGTGTGCCACGTCGTTCAACGAGACGATTGTCTGGCACCCCCCCGGCACCCCGAAGCCTGCGCTATATGCTACGACCTGGTCGGTCAGCTGGGAGATGGGGGTAAGTCCATTATAGGCTTACTTATGATTTTACTAACAACTTCTAGTCGTAAGTTTGTTAACCCCGTTCCACAATTGGCAGCTAATCTCACCTTTCTTTCAGGCTAGCGGTGTGAGGGAAGTCGCCCTCGCCACCCTGAAAGCTGTGGGTGGCGGCTTGGAAAAAACGCCGCCAAGGGCCAGCCCTACATTTTGGATAGGAAGCTGGCCATCCAGATCTTCCCCGCTGGGCAAGTCGACGGGTTACGTCGACCCCGCCCCTTGTCCGACTGCCCCACTGATAGCCTCCATCCAGCAAGACCTCCAGCAATCGTTTGGGGTCGTAGCCTCCCAAGGAGTCGGTTCCGGACGTCGCTGCCCTGGACCTGAACCTTGAGCCAATGGCGGTAGTTAGCGAGGATTTGTTGGTTGAGGTAGGTTTGTCGGGCGCCCAAGGTCTTTCCTTGGGCGCTCCTGGATCTTCTCCTGTCCCCTCTTCTTCCGCTTCTTTCCAAGGCTTTGCGGGATCCGAGATCCCTATTCGCCCTCCCGCTCTCTCTGTACCTCCTAAGGAGAAGGGAAAGAGAGAACCGAAGACCTTGTCTAAGTCGACTTCTAGGAAGTCGTCTTCGTCTTCTTCGGTTAGGAAGTCGTCGACTTCCTATGCCGATGCGGTGAAGGCAAAGCCGGGCTCTTCCCAGTCGAAGAGCTCCAGAAGCAAGGCTTCGAAGGAGAAGGCTCGCGCTACCACCGAGTCACTGCCTTCTCCCGCTCCGCTGCCTCCTCTCCGGCTATGCCGGCAGGGGTAGCAAGCACCAGCACCTGCGTTCCCTCTACTGTCTCACCAGGAGTGATGGAACAGGTGGGGGTGCTAGTAGGTTCCCAAATCTCCGCATTGGGAACGCGTTTCGAGCAGATGTTCGCGCAATTATCGAACAGTCTGTCTCAAACTGGACAGTCAATCCAGGACCTCTCTAATAGAATGAGAGAGAATGAGGACCGAGTGGCTGGGCTAGCTCAGGCTCCTCCCCCAGTCTCCCCTGCATCTAGCACGGGGATTCTTCAACTTCCACCTTATGAACTCCTTGCCAGCTTTCTCTAATGGAGAACCCATGGAGAGTAGCTGCCTACGCTCCATTTAAGGACGGAATGATTTCTATCCCGGAGTTTGGTACTCGAAGGATTGAGGACTTCGAGTTCTACCCTCCGGGTCTGACGAGCCTTTCATCGGGTATGCTAGGCTGACGCCAACGGCTCTCACGAGAAGACAAAATCTCGAAGGAGTCAGTTCTTTACAGTAGAGATCACGCCCAGCGGGAATGGGTTCACTGCCTTGAGGACTGGGAGTGTACTAACACTAAACTCCAGGCCTACAAGAGTCCCTTCACTATTTTCGCGACGGAAGAGGAGGTCTCTCTTCCGTTCGCCACGAAATTGGTGGAGAAGTCTCTTCAGGCAGTCCTCAAGGATGAGCCCATTCCACAGTTGAGGGGAGTCGGAGTCTACTTCTCCACTCTTCGTTCCCCGCCTTCGGAGAGTTGTGGGAAACCTGCCAGCTACATTCACGCTGGGTAAACTCAAAGCCGGACTGCGCCATGGACCAGTTCGGTGAGAAATTACTAGGCTGCCGGATTCCCTAATCCAGGCAGAGTTCGATGCGCGAACTAGGTTTGGCAGGTCCCTCAATTCTCTCATCGTTACAGAAATGGCTGCTCTTTCCTACGCTACGGAACCGCTGTTCAAGATTCTGGCGAAATCTCAGTTTCAGACGGTTCTGTCGGACGCTTTTGACTTCTTCCAGGCTAGGAGGAACTGCCGGAAGCATGTCCTACAAGAGTGCACAATCAGGCATGAGCCTAATAGACTCTTGGCTGCAAGCATGTGGGGAGCGGATCTTCCCCAGAGTCCGCAGTGAACGAGGTCCACCACGAAGCTGCTAGACTCAACCAGAGCCTTAGAGCTAGGTGGGGTATTTCCTCTAAGAGGAAAACAGGAATCCGTTCCCACTGCTGGCAAGAAACCAAAGAAGGCTGGTAAGAGGTTCCAGCCTTATAAAAAACTCCAAACATCAGCAGCAATTTGTGCAGGCAGTCCCAGTTACCCAACAGGGACAACCTTCCACCTCTAAACAGAACCAACCTTTCCTCCTGGTGCCCCAGCAATCTCAACCATCCACTTCCTACGCTATCTCGCCGGCCTTTAACCCTGCTTATGAGGCTCAAGGCTACTCTCAAACCGAGAGGTAGGGCGAGAGGTTACTTTCGTCAGCGTGGCGCAGGAAGGGGCACGAGGAGTAGACAGTTCAGAGGAGGGCGTGGTGGCCAACCCGCCCATCAGCAATGAGGCTCCCCAGGTAGGAGGGAGGCTGTTCCTCTTCCGCCACAGGTGGGGGTTCAGCAATTGGGCACAGAGCATAGTGTCCAAAGGATTAGGCTGGAGTTGGATCAAAGATCCCCTCCAATCAATCATTTCATCAGGTACCGTCAAAGGAATTGATAGATTACGCGGAAGAACTCCTTCAGAAAGGAGCTATTGCGAGAGTCAAACATCTAAAATTTCAAGGGCGCTTATTCAGCGTGCCAAAGAAAGGCTCAACAAAAAGAAGGGTAATCTTAGACTTGTCAAAGCTAAACTCTTTCATTCGCTGCGACAAGTTCAAGATGCTTACCCTCTCGCAAGTAAGGACCCTACTTCCGCGTGGAGCCGTCAACATGCTCCATCGATCTTACAGACGCATACTATCATATCCCTATAGCCAGGCACTTCCGCCCATTCCTAGGATTCAGGCTAGGAAATCAGACATTCTCATTCAAAGTGATACCCTTCGGTCCTGAATGTAGCCCCCAGGGTATTCACAAAAGATAGCAGAAGTGGTTGTACAACAATTGAGAGCTCAGGGAATCATGGTAGCGGCATACCTCGACGATTGGTTGATCTGGGCACCAACAGTCGAGGAATGTCTCGAAGCTACCCAAAAGGTAGTTCACTTTCTGGAACATCTGGGGTTCCAGATAAACAAAACGAAATCCAGACTTACTCCGGAATCTCATTTTCAGTGGCTAGGAATCCAATGGGATTTGTCTTCCCACAATCTATCAATTCAGTGGCCAAACGGAAGGAAATAGCAAAATCTGTCAGGCAATTCCTCAAATGCAAACAGACGTCAAGAAGAAACCAGGAGAGAATCCTAGGGTCTCTTCAGTTTGCTTCGGTAACAGATATCCTTCTGAAAGCAAGGCTGAAAGATATAAATCGAATTTGGCGGTCAAGAGCAAACTCCAAATATCGAGACAGTTGTCAGTAATTCCACAGATCCTCCGCAACCAACTACGGCCTTGGTCAAAAGTAAAGAACTTAGCCAAGAAGGTACCCCTTCAATATCCCCTCCCAGTGTTAACCATTCACACGGACGCATCCCTGTCCGGGTGGGGGGGATACTCTCAGTTCAAAACAGGTTCAGGGGACTTGGTCAGTTCAATTTCGCCAGCTCCACATAAACGTGTTGGAAGCAATGGCAGTATTTCTTACTCTGAAGAGACTGCGTCCCCCGAAGAAGTCTCATCTAAGGCTAGTTTTGGACAGTGCAGTGGTAGTTCATTGCATCAACAGAGGAGGGTCCAAATCCAAGCATGTGAACCATGTCATGATAGCCATCTTTGCATTAGCAAACAAACACAAAATGGCATCTGTCTGCCACTCACCTGGCAGGAGTAAGAAATGTGATAGCAGACGCCCTGTCCCGGTCAGTTCCTCTGGAATCAGAGTGGTCTCTGGACGTCGGGTCATTCCAGTGGGTAAGCCGGAGAGTCCCAGGTCTCCAAGTGGATCTCTTCGCCTCACAAGCGAACCACAAGCTCCCTTGCTATGTGGCCCCCAACCTGGACCCTCTGGCTTATGCCACGGACGCCCTGTCGTTAGATTGGAATCAGTGGAGGAGGATTTATATTTTTTCCTCCAGTGAATCTTCTCTTGAAAGTCCTAGACAAACTAAGGTCTTTCAAAGGGATAGTAGCTCTGATTGCACCGGACTGGCCCAAGAGCAACTGGTATCCCTCTTCTTTTGGAATTGGGTCTCCGACCTCAACGGATCCCCAATCCCAAACTGTCACAATCAGTACAAATGAGGACTGTGTTCGCTTCCTCAAGAACTCTCCAGACCCTAACTTTATGGGACTTCATGAAGTTTGCGGCTAATAAAGATGCTGACATTGATCCACAGAATATTCTCTTCCTAGAATCAGATAAGAGAGAGTCAACCATTAGACAATATGACTCAGCTGTTAAAAAATTAGCATCTTTCTTGAGAGAATCGAACACTACAACCATGACAGTTAATTTGGCTATATCCTTTTTCAGATCCTGTTTTGAAAAAGGTTTAGCAGCTAGCACGATTACCACTCACAAATCGGCTTTGAAGAAAATCTTTCAAGTAGGTTTTCAGATAGATTTGACTGAATCTTATTTCACATCTATCCCTAAAGCCTGTGCTAGACTTAGACCTTCTCAGAGGCTACTACAGTTTCATGGTTCTTAAATGATGTCCTCAAACTAGCTTCAGATACTGACAACTCATCTTGTACATTCATAATGCTCCTGAGGAAGACATTATTCTTATTAAGCCTAGCCTCAGGAGCTAGAATTTCAGAACTGTCGGCTCTATCCAGGGATGCGGGTCATGTGGAATTCCTCCCATCAGGAGAAGTTCTACTTGCTCCGGATCGTAGCTTTTTAGCCAAAAATGAAGATCCTCTTGCAAGGTGGGCTCCTTGGAAGGTTATCCCACTTCCACAGGATCCTTCTCTCTGCCCAGTATCAACTCTTAGAGCCTTTCTATCTCGTACTTCTTCTAGATCCTCAGGTGCTCTCTTTATGAGAGAAAAAGGTGGTACTTTATCAGTTAAAGGCATTAGACAGCAAATCCTTTACTTCATTAAACAAGCCAACCCTGAGTCATTCCCAAAAGCACATGATATCAGGGGAGTAGCCACCTCAATTAATTATTTCCAACATATGAACTTTGAGGATCTTAGAAAGTATACTGGATGGAAATCCCCGACAGTCTTTAAACGGCATTATTTAAAGTCCTTGGAATCTTTAAAGTTTTCAGCAGTAGCAGCGGGAAACATAGTTTCCCTGATACTGTTTTAGTAGTTGTAGTATTGATCCAGGTCTCCTTTCTACCTACTTCAACCAACATGCCTCAACCTATCGTCAGGCTACTCAACATCATAGCCTTAAGCCGTTGTATCATATAGTGGATTGTCCCTTATTTTTTTGCTAGGGACACCCACTTTTGTACTGATATGTACTTCAGTGTACCTACCCTTATTTTTATGCTAGGGTAGGACACAATATGTTTGTATATTCACCATTTTGTGTTTATGATGAACTTCAGTCACAATGTGTTTGTATATATTTTGGAATAATTGTATTAATGATGGATTTCAGTGTACCTACCCTTATTTTTATGCTAGGGTAGGACACATGTATGTATATATTTTATAATTTTGTATTCTAGTTAAGTAAATCCCAAATTTGCCTCATTTTACATGCATCTCTGTAATTTTATTTATTTACCATTTAAGTACTTTAAGTTTACTAACATTCTATTATTTTACTGTTATAATAAGTTAGTTTAAGTGCTTAATTTGTATGCTGTAATTGATTTACTTATATTATATCCATCATTTTAAACTGTTTTTCATTGTTTCCTTTTCCATCTTGTCTGTTTCTCTGGTACTCTTTCATAGGCCGACACGAGCTGAGCCCAGAAAAGGGAGGGTTTTGACGAAGGAAAAATCTATTTCTGGGTGATTGGCTCGTGTCGCCCTATGAAACCCCCCCTTTTTTATGGTTTGTTTTCCCCCCCTTGCAGGACAAGATGTATTTAACTGTTTTAATTAAGGATGACCGCTAGGGGCGCTGCTGTCCGTGGCGTCCTCTAGTAGTAGTAGTAGAGGCTGCATCGCCCGTTGGTATCAGCTCTCTCTTGGGGGGATTCTGATAGGGAAGTTCTAATTGGTGTTTGTCTCGTGGTAGTGTTCCTCACTCGCCCCTATATCATACCGACACTTCTTTTTAAGAGTGAGCGAGTCAGTTTTACTGACATTTTCTTAAATTTTGTTTTTTTTTTTTCTCTGGAATAAATAGGCTAATTTTAACCTAGAAAGAATGATATTAAGGATACTTTCATAGGGCGACACGAGCCAATCACCCAGAAATAGATTTTCCTTCGTCAAAATCCCTTTTATAATTAAAGAAAATACAAATTCTTTTGTACCCTAAAAATTAATATGATTTTACTACACTTCCTTTGGGCTGAGGAAAATAAGATTCAAGATCAAATTTATTATTTACAATCTTCCAGTTTTCCTACGGTAATTTTCTATACTATGAATCCACATCTTCCATTGGTTTATATTCTAATATAGTTTCATGACTCCAAATGTGAATAATCCCATCAGATCTAGGGACCCAGTAATGTGATTACTGACCTTTCAGATCTCGGATACGTCACATATCTAAATATTGCAATCAATAGTTTTAATGATGATTAATTCCATCGCATAATTAACCTGGACAACCCTCCAACATCTACAATATCTTGTAACCATGGCTATCTTCTCCATATCTCCTCATAATTAACTGAAACAATCCACTAATCTCCAAAATGCTAAATATGCAAATATTCATTTCTTTGCATAGCTGGAACTATGACTACTTTATGCAGACCCTTCTACTGATGGTAAACATAAATTTCTTGAGCACAGTTTTGCATTGAACCAAATTTGTATTGAAATTCGGTTGGTTATATTAATTACAAATAGTGATTTTACTTTAGTCAGGCATATACAGTTTAATAGATGTTATTTGATATGGCATAGATAGTATGTCGAAAGGTTCATATGTTATGCTATTATGAACGTATATAGCTGTGCCTAATTTTCCACCATCAGTTGGTGAATAACAGGAAATTTTATAGTGTTGGATATTTGTAGGGTTACTTCCTATATGTTGTAGACATATGCACATTGGTTTGTGGTCTCGTATGATTCTTTGTAATTCACCAAGACGAAGTCGGGTTAAGAGACCATTTATATTCCATTGAATAATTTTATATTCCATTATTGGGAGGAATTGGTTAAATTCTGTAAATTGATTGCTGATTTTACTTTGCCTCGTAGTTTATATGCATTTGAATTTATTTGTGGTTTTTAAATCGTTGTATTTGTATGTTGGCTATTAGATTCTGCAGTAGTTTGTTTTCCAGAATTGAATATTAATAAAGGAAATTATAAAATAAAAAATAGACTTTTGTATTTTAAGGATTCAGAACATAATTCGATTTCATGTTGGTGTGTTAAAGGGCATTTCCTTAATTTAGTAAATTTATCTATACAATTTTGTACTGTGTCCTCTGTCTTGGTAGTTAGTTGGTTATATGTACTTGCAAAGCACTCATGACAACCACAAGACAAAGCATGTTTGGTAATTGGTTCGGAAGTATTTCATCTAGCTTTAGAAATTTCTTGTTTTGTGATTCTATTGGTCTTTTTCTGTAGTGATAAGGACTGTTGGTTTGAGGGGTTATTTGTTGTTGTTGTTGTTGTTAGTAGAGTATTTGGGTCTTGTGGATGTTTGGGGTGATAGTTATATTTTGATTTGGTTTAATGATATGATTTCCACTAGTATTATTTGATGGTAATTGTAAAGAATGATTAATTGATTCTTTACTGTCCAGATGTTGGCTTTGATTGGGATTGAGGGTAATTATGTATTTCCACTTGTGATGAGGTTAGTAGCTACAATATCTTTTTTAAAATGTTCTCCTGGTGCAGTTGGAGTATTTTTGGATTGATTGTAATTTTCAATATTCACTTTTTTTCCCTTAGGTGGGGTTCTTTCTCGTATTCTTTTCTGCTTGTCAGTTCGATTATTATTTGACTCCTCTTCCATTGAAAGTTCTTTCCCATGGATATCTGAGTCATCTATGTTATGAGTGGTACTGGTGGAAATATCAACATGCTTGTTTTGGGGTTCAGCATTATTGATATGCGAATTAGTTTGTACCTTTATATTATCTTCTTTGTTATTAATGTGATCGACATTTAGATTTTTCGTTACATTTGTGAAAGATTGGCTTTTAGATGGGTTATTGGCTCCTCTTACTTTTAGCTCGAGTCTAGCTTCTTTGACTGACATTCCTGTTCTATTCATCAACAACTGGAGCTCTGTGTTGTATTGATAAAAGGAGCATTCCTTAGATTTTGCGTGATGAGATTGTCCACAGTTAATACATTTTGGAGATTTACATTTCCAATTAGTAGTATGGGTGTCTGAGGCACACACTGCGCATACTGCATTATTATGGCATTTTTTGTATGTGTGCCCATACTTTGAACATTGAGTGCACTTAAGTGGTTATGTTGTCCAAGAATTTTGATTTTGTGTGGGAGATCTTGTGCCTGTAAATTTTATTTTTGCAATATTATTTTGTTTATTTTTATCTTTCCTACTTGGAATTGAATAGATTTCTAAATCATGTATATTATTGTATCTTAACTTAAGGGAGTCAAGAATCAATTGTTTTGATGGTAGTCCTTCTTCAGTGTTGGGTAAAATAAAATTTAATGTTTCATGACTTCTTATTGTTATTTTTGTGCCATTTATTTCTTTTTTACTATTTGAAAAGGCGGTGGACTGTTTTTTTCGTGGTTACCTGAAGTAACCATTCCTTTTCTTTAATATATCGACATTCATTTCTTGTGTTGGACATCTATTCAGTAATTTGTTTTCTAGTATTGCTGTTGATATTTTATTTTCAGCTTTAAGTACTAGAAATCTCAACCCGTTATCTGGTCCAAAAAGGTTATCAAAATGCACCAGTGTTGGATTAAGACGATAATTTCTATTTCTCTTTGAACCTTGCCTGATGTGGGTTATCTGCATATCAGATTTGTTTCCTTTCTCTGTAACGTATGGTTCCATTGTTAATGTGTTTGTATCTTCTGATTGATTTTTACTTTTTTGTAGAATTTCTATGGGCCCTGCCAGGTGTTTAGCATCATAAAATTTATTTGGAACTAGATGTTCCTTTGCTACATATTATTTTGTACTGACTGAGGGAGATTCAGGGATAAATTTCCAGTGGTCATCAACTGTGCCGAATTTTGTTCATCAAGGGGCCCAGGGGTACTAAAAACTTTATTTGTAATTATCATAAAAAATTAGAAAAAAATATGATTTGAAAAGATATCATTGGCTTTTCATGAAGTTAAATCTTTCACCAATGGCACAAGTGAGAAATTACTCCCAAATGCCCACATCCCTACCCTACCCCAAAAGGGGTGGCATAACATGATTAGTATGGCCCAAGTGTAAGCAATACCTGCTTGGTAGGACTAAGAGTATTACGAAAATACAATTTCATATCTCCATCCTAACCAACATCATGGGCAAACCGGACAGAATGCCGAGAGTTCTATTCCTAGAACCAGGCCCCCCTGGAATCCATAGTCCAGCTCCACAGAATAGTTCCGCCTGGAAAACCAGGTCCGAACATTGTCGGGTAGATGATGGATCTACCACATTTCCCACTACACTTAGCTTCGGATTTCACTTTAATCCAAGTTATGATATGTTTTCTTATTTATTAGATATTGAAAATTTTGACAAAATTGGAAAAATCCAAAGATATTAATCCAAAAATATATAATGTCATATGGGACTCTTGGGTTCGAACCTGGGAACAAATTCCTGAGGTTCGAGAGCCCCCTCACCACATCAAGGTGGTCCCAAAATGAAGGGTCGTACACCATTAAAATTCGTGAAGAAAAAGAGTGGAAATGTACTCCTATGCTAGACAGCCGAATCCTAGCATAATAACCTTTTCTGCAACACAAACCCCTATGTCTCGAACATCCTGAAACACACAAATTCTGAAAAGCTAAAACATTATTAAGTTCCCAGAAATTGTGTAAGAAGACAAAAAGAAAGATACATAAAACATTAATGTCAATACAAATGTTTTCAAAGTATCTTCAGTATAACAAAAGTAAAATACTACTAAAGAACAAAAAGTAGCTGGGCCTCTCTCCCTGATGGGCCAATATCCCCTTGTGAGACGGACCAGCATACACAAAACACAGACGATGACAAAACAGAAGGAAAATGCACATCTACTGCAATTTGCATGTCCCGAGGAGGGTCAACACAGAAAAC
>NC_087221.1:10495130-10510491 GCF_015104395.2 Macrobrachium nipponense | reverse complement strand
ATATATTTCTTTAGTTATTTTCATTTATTTTGATTTTTTTTCATTTGTTTCATTTATTTGTTTATTTTTATTTATTTATATTTTTTCTATTTTTATTTATTTACTTTTATTTATTTTTATTTATTTGTTTTATTTATTTTTATTTATTTATTTATTTTTTATTTATTTTTTATCATTGTTTATTTTTATCTATTTATTCTATTTATTCTTTTTTATATTTATTATCTATCTATTTATTTATTTATTGCTGTTTGTTTATTTGATTTATTAATTTATTTATTTATTTATTTTTATTTTTTCTTTTATTTATTTATTGTTTATTTTTTATTTAATTATTTATTTTATTTGTTATTTTTTTATTTAATTATTTATTTATTCTTGTTTATTTATTAATTTTTTTTATTTATTAAATATATATTTTTTATTTTTTATTTATTTTCATTTATTTTTTTTTATTCATTTTTATTTATTTTTCAATAATGTTTATATATTTTTATAGTTTTTATTTATTTTTCATTTATTTATTTTCATTTATTTATTTTTACTTATCTATTTTATTTTCATTTATTTATTCTTATTTTATTCATTTTTTTCATATATTTAATTATTATATTTATTTTATTATTTATTTTTATTTATTTATTTATTTTTTATTTATTTAGTTTCTATTTATTTATTTTATATTTATTTATTTTTATATTTATTTGTATTTATTTTGATTTATTTTTTATTTTCATTTATTTTTATTTACATTATTTGTTTATTTTTTATGTTTATTTATCTATATTTTTATATATTTTTTATTTATTTATTTATTCATTTATTTTTATTTTTTTTGTTTTTATATATTTATTTATTTTATTTTTTATTGTTTTTTTGATTTATTTATTTATTTTCATTTGTTTTAATTATTTGTTTTTATTTTATATTTCAGTTTATTGTATATATTTTATTTATTTATATCTTTTTGCTATTCATTTTTATTTTGGGTCTATTTATCTTTTTTTTTATTAATTTTTTTTTCTTATTTTTATTTCTTCTTATTTTTATTCAGTTATTTTTAATTATTTATTTTATTTTTATTTATTTATTTTTATGTTATTTTATTTTTATATAATTTTTTTTAAATTAAATTATAACATTATTTTTGTTTGGTTTATTTTATTTTTATTTATCTGTTTATTTATATATATAGATATATATATATATATATATATAATACTATATATATATATATATATTTATATTTATTTATTTATTATTTATTTATTTATTTATTTATTTTATTTATTTTTTTTCATTTATTTTATTTTCTTATTTTTATTTCTATTTTATGTTTTTATTTATTCATTATTTTTATTTATTTATTTTTATTGCTATTTCATTTATTTATATTGTTATTATTTATTTGTTTTTTTATTTATTTTTACTTATTTATTTATTTATTTTTTTATTAATTTTTTTTATTTATTTGTTTATTTATTTTTATTTATTTATTTATTCATTTTTATTTATTTATTATTTATTTATATTTATTTATTTATTTATTTATTTTAATTTATTTTATTATTTTTATTTTTTTATTTATTTTATTTATTTTATTTTTTTTGGGGGAGTAGACCCACTTTTAAACAAGTCTTGTTGAAAAGGATTGCTGCATCAGCTCCATTATTTTGTATAGAGTCTTCTCTATTTTCCTTATTAAGGATTTCTCAATGTTGCTGAAACTGGCAAGCAACGTGCCAAAGGGATCGTCAAATCCAGTGTAGTCATATTGAATTATCTTTTATTACTGCTATATACATATATTACTGCTACAAGTTTCTCTCTCTCTCTCTCTCTCTCTCTCTCTCATCTCTCTCTCTCTCTCTCGTCTCTCTCTCTCTCTCTGACGTTTCGCCCAGATCTGCCAGGGCATGGTCACAGCGATGGTTGCTGGAGGACTCAATCTTAGTGTTGTTGTTGTTGTTGGAGATTAAGCCAGCCTTGTGCTGGCACGGGCTCTTGCTCCTAGAGCAGCCCGTAACTGGAATATCTGTAAAGATACTAAAAAACAGTGCTTTGGCGGTTAGTTTTGGAAAGGAGATAGGGTGACAGGCAGGATTGCAACCCCTTTGAACCTTACGGTACCCATCAGTAGGAGAGAAAGTTTTATAGCAGTGAGACTCAGCCTAGCTGGAGAGTGCTGAGTAGGAAGAAGGAAGCGAGTTTTAGTTTGAGGGAAAGAAAGGCGTTACCTATAAACATTTTAGGCACAATATATACTGCATGTTGTAGCATCTGAAAATATTGCAATATATATCAAACCAACATTAAGCAAGTATTATAGGTATATATACATGTTCATGCATACTCACACTTATACATATGCTCCCAAAGATGTTTTATGACTCCCATTGCAAACCAGTGAAGTAGAGGGTTTGTGCATTGTGTGGCTTTCATTGGTTTTTTGTTTACAAGACAATAGGAGATTCCCATGTGTCTATGGAAAATGCCGTGTGATTCATCTTTTTACCTGGGAGGTGGGTGAGACATTAGGAGATTCCCATGTGTTCCCACCTAATGTTTTTTAAGATGGTGGTCTGGTGATCTGTGGCCGGGTGTCAGCTCTATTTCAGTTAGGTTCGATCTGAAAGACTGTGTCTCTGGGCAGTCTAGTAGGTAGTGTTCGAGGGGCTGGATTGCCTCTCGGTCACAGTACTGACATAACCTGCCCTCATTTCCTATCATTTGCCAGGTGCAGAGGTATCCTAGCCTTAATCTGTGTGTGATGACTGAGAGTTTTCTAGTGGTTTGTTTTGTGATGTCATGCGGCGTTAGATTTGTGACATCCACATACCACTTGGACGTCCTTGACTCTTGTAGATAGTGAGTCGTACTTCACTCTCTTCTTGGAGTTTTGGCATAGCTTTTTTGCCATTTCCTTTAGGTGTGTTATGGATGGTTGCACTTTTATGCTTACTGTACTGCAGCTGAGGGCACTTTTGGCAAGGATGTCAGCTTCATCATTTCCCTGGATTCCCACATGGCTGGGTATCCAGTTTAGTGTGACTCTCCTGCCTGCAGCTTGATGTGAATTTGCCAATGATTTTATGGCTGTTATCAGTGTCACATTTTCTTTTGGATTTGTCGCTTTGATAGCGAGTATTGCTCCTTTGGAGTCAATATGCACTGTTGTGTGTCCTTCTTTTAAAATGGAATTTTCTAAGGCTTTCAAGATTGCCATTAGTTCCGCTTGTAGTATGGAGGCATTGTTGGATAGCCATCCAGCTTCCTTTGAAGTCTTGGGCAGCCACTGCTGCTGCAGTGCTGGAGCTTCTGGTGTCAACTGAGCCATCAGTGTAATATATGTTTTCAGCTGCTGTGTTCCCGATTGCTTCTTCTGCTGCAGTTTTCATTTGTGCTGCTGTGCACAGTGCTTTGTTTGCCGGTAGTATTGTGAAGTTATACCAGATTGGGTCTTCGACCCAGGGTGGTGGTTTTTGGTATCCCTCAGGTGGGACATCCTTTGTTATGTGTTTCACTGTGTCCTGCATACCCAGTTCTCTCAGTGTCTGGAGTATACTGCCCGCATAGGTTTTGGGCGGGTCTAGTTCTTCGTGCAGGTTTATACACGCTTGCATTTTGTTTTTGTGTGGTCCATTTCTGTCGTTTCTGATGGTTTTGCACAGAATGGCAATATTTCTTTGGCCTATCCTGTGCTTGTCCACAATTGGGGCTCCAAGTATAAGTCTCATTGCGTTGTTTTGGATGACTTCCAGCCTCTGCTGTTGATCCTTTCTGAGATTTGTCAGGACTGGTGCTGCGTATTCTACTTGTGCTCTGATGGTTTGTATGTAGAACCTCCTGAGCAGATGGTATGTCGCACCTTCTTGCAATGATGTGATTTTCTTTAGGGCATTAAGCCCTATTTTTGTTTTGGCTTGGAGGAGCTGTATTTCCTTCTCAGGAGATAGTGAATCTGCAATGCAGACTCCCAGATATGTGTAGCTATCCACCCAGTCTATGACGTCTCCTTTCAGTAGAAGGTTGGGTGGATTTTGATCATGTTTTTTATTGCCATGGCTTTTGTCTTATTTCTGTTGATTTTGAGTCCCAGTTGTGTGCACTTGTCCTCAAGTTTTTGCAAGGCTTCTTTGCATCTTTGGGAGCTGTCCTTTGGGGAGGGCCGGAGCTGAACGATCAAACATCGTCAACATATATGAAGACCTCTACTCCTTGTGGTAGCTCGAGACAGGCTACATTTTCCATAAGGACATTGAATAAGAAGGGGCTTAGAATGACCCCCTGTGGAGTGCCGTTTTCAAGAGAGTAATATTCTGACATTTTGCCTTGGAACACTACTCTTGCTTCTCTGTCTTGCATGTATCCTTTTGTCCATGTAAGCAGTTGCCTTTTGATCCTCTTTTGGGACTAGGGAGGAGAGGATGGTTGCTGCATTGGCCAATTCATATGCTTTTTTTTCTAGATCTAAGAAGACCACTATGGATTTTCTGCCATTTATGGCACTTAGCACATCTGTGAGGCACTCATGGGTGCCTACTCCTTCCCTATAGGCATAGAGCCTATGGTGTAGGGGCCCTGCTTTCCATAGTAGTCTGTTTTAGAACCATTCTTTCTGCAAAACCTTTTTCAGTGGCAGCTGATGAGGGATATCGGTCCTATATGCACCTTCCTCTTTTGGCTTAGGTATTGGTTGTGTGTCTTGCTGTTGCCATTTCTTTGGCCTGGTGTGCTCTGCATATGTCCTGTTTATCCAGAGTAGATATACCTGTTTGGCAGGGTCTCCCATGTGTCTCAGCATGCTGTAAGTGATTGCATCTGCTCCAGGGGCTGTGTCTCTTTTCCCCTTGCTGAGGTGCATTGTTTCGGTTCTTCCATAGTGAACTGGTGTGTCTGTGTCATCAGTGTGTTGCAGGCAGTATTGATTCCCTCACCTTGCCGGGGAAATTTCATTTATTTTTTCCCTGTGTTGTTTGGGGGGAAGGTTTGTGGGATTTTGTCCTTTCTGCGAAGTTTCTGGCTATATTGTCAGCTTCTTCTTGTGGGTTGGGATGGCTGCTTTGCGCTGTTCTTTTTCCTTTCCCTGCAATTTTTTGCAAGGAATCTCCAGATCTGGGTTACTGGAGTTTGTCTGCTGATGTTTTGACACCAATCATACCATGCCTGTTGTTTGATTTCTTTTGTCTCTTCAGTTGCGTGGGCTATTACCTCTCTGAGAAGTCTGTGCATCTCGTCAGAAATGGTTTCCCACGTCTGAAGAGTTTTCCTGACTCTGTTGACTCTGGCATTGAGTTCTTTGACCCTTTCACAGTAGTACCATGCATCTTTGTGATCGATCTTGGATCGTTTGATCTTTGGCTATGGACATGTTTGCGCCTCTCGAGTTTACTGATGAACCTTTCATAGAACGAGTTCTATGTCGTTTGCAAGGTTTTCAAGGTAGTCCCTTGCCCATCTCGTCATTATGGCTTCGAATGTAGCCCAGTTTGCAAACTTGGGGTTCCATCTCTCTGGTGGCGGTGGTATGGGGGCAGCTTTTTGAGCCGTAAGCCAATGTCAATGGCTATGGGGGTCGCTTGTGAGGGGTCTCGTGCGCTTCGATGGTTGCTGCTTGCTCCTTTAGGGCAGAGTTTGGGAAGGTAAGATCTAGTCTTCCTCCTTTTAGGTGAGTTGGCTCTCCACTGTTTAATAGGCACAACGTTCTGGGAATTCACGTGATGAACTGGTGTAGATGTCTCCCAGTTGTTTGTTTGTTGTGTAGAGTTCAGGCTTGGGTGATGTGCGTTGAAGTCTCCCCCAATTAGTGTGTTTTCCTGTGTCGCTGCACTGAAGAGTGCTTCCCCTTCAAATGTGTTGTCCCGAGCCCTGTATATGTTGTGTACTGTCAGTGTCGTGTTTGCAAGTGTGAGTTTTACGCTGAGTGATTCTACATCATCTCCGCAAGGGATGTTGTCTACCTTCTTTGAGGGGATTGTGTTTTTAACCAGGGTGATTAGTCCTCTTTTAGTGTCTGTATGGTGTTTTGTACACTTTGTACCCTTTAAATGAGAATTTGGCTTTTTCCCTTACAAGTGTTTCTTGTAACATTATAATGTCATAGTTATTTGTTTGTGTGTGTGCTTGCAGGAATGCGTATTTATTGTTTGCACTTAGTATGTTCCACTGGAGGATTTTTATAGTGTCTGTGTCTCTGCAGTCATTTGTGTTGTTGTTGTTTCCTAACTCGTCATTTGCACTTGATGTGCCTTGACTACCAACTCTGAGGTTGGCCCTGGCACTGGAGATGTACCTGGTACTGTTACTTGGGATGAAACTGACACCGGGTGTATTTGTAGTGCCATTTGCACTCTTGTTATTTATTAGTGTAGGCATGGTGATGCAAAGAGTCCTCTGGACGTTCTTATGCACTTGTCCACGACTTCTTTAGCTATTTCCTCTGAGAAGTTTGATCCGGTTAGTTCTGCAAACTTGAATAACATTTGCACCAGTAGATTTGTGAGGTCTTGAGTCTGTGCGATGTATTTGTCTTGTTTTAGTTCTGGGCGAACTTCAAACCTGTTGATTTGTGGGGTAGGAGGAGGGGAGACTGGGTTATATGGCTTTGGGGAGCCAGGAACAGTGGAGCTAGTTTTAGGATTTGGAGTGAGGAGGATAGGATGGGTTTCGGGAACAGGAGAGGTTAAGATGTATGTGTTTGTCGGCTTGGCCGATTCTGAGAAACTGATTTTTCTTCTAGTGTTTGTTATTTGTTTTGTTGGCGTGTGTTGGTCTGGGTGTGGTTTGGGGAGTGTTTTGTGTTCCTTTTTCTGAGGTTGAGGCTGATTTTGAGTTCTGTTGGGTCTAGGCCCTCCAGCTGCAGCAGCATAGGACTGTGTCTTATGGTGGGGGTGTGTCTGTGTGTTTTTGGGGGCTTGTTGCGACCCCCTAACTGCAGCAGCAAAGGATCTTGATCCCTGCTGGGTAGTGGGAGCTGCTGTTGTCTGTTGTGACCTGGTGTTCTGTGTGTGTGTGTGTCCAGTCCAGGGAGGCTCCGAAGTGCGATTCCTTTTAGAGTGTCAATTTTCAGTAGCCTTATCGGGCATTTTCTGTTCCACGCATGGTGGTTTCCCTTGCATGCGGGGCATCTGGCATTCGTTTCCTGTCCATTTTTAAACTTGTCCGTGCAGAGTTTTGTGGGATGTCTCCCACTACATACACCACAAATGGCTTTGGCGGTGCAGGCACTGCTATGGTGTCCGTACCTCTGATAGTTAAAACATCTCAAAGGTTCTGGTGTGAAGTCCATGGTGGGGAAGGAGCCCCACATGCCGAGATTCAGTGACTTAGGCTGAGTTCCTTTCCATTCTACTAGGACTTTGCGGGTTGGCTGGGGGTTGGGTCCTTTTGTGTGGCATCTCTCTGCTTTTGACCCCCTGGGAATTTTCCCAGATAACCCTGGTGTCAAATTGCAGAGGGTAATGGCATAATATAAATCTGCAGGGTTTGTCATCAGGATTGAGGAATTTAATGCTGGCAGGATTGTTTTTCATATATTCATTTGTATTTACATCTGAAGGTATTGCAAACAGTTCTCTCCTGGTAGTGGGTCTTACCTTGAACAACTTACCTTTCTTTTCAAGGTCTTTGACGAACTCATAGGCACTGGTTCCTGTTGGAGGAGTTATTAAGTATTTTCCATGTGAGGGTGAAGGTGCTGCTGGTGGTCCTTGTTGTTTTCGTTTGTTCCTGGTGACGAGCTGGAATTCATCATTTGTGTCCATGGCAGGGGGGTTTTCCGTGTCCTCTTGAGTGGCTGTGGTGGTTTCTTCTTCGGAGGAGGTGGAGGAGTCTAACCGAGGTCTAACTGCTTCAGGGGCATCTGAAAAAGAGGAAGAAGAAGACGTTGTCCGTTTCCGGTTCTCAGGTGCCTCTGCAGTGGTGGGTGTGGGCTGGGTTACAGGGTCCATGGCTGCATTCGTCTATCTGTGAGCGGAGAGAGAGAGAGAGAGAGAGAAAGAGAGAGAGAGAGAGAGAGAGAGAGAGAGAGAGAGAGAGAGAGAATGTATGTGTATGTGTGTGTTGTTATATTTTTTACTTTTGCCTGAAGGGCCTAAATCTGGTTTATGAGAGACACCAGCCTATCGTCCCTGTGCTACTTGCAATAAGGATTGCGAGAGTAGAAAGTTTTTGTCCCTTAGACCCTGCTTCAATCGGAGTTTTCAGACCCCAACGGCTACCGAATTTTAGGCAGGAGAGACTGTTAGTAAATGAAAATTATTTTAGAGAGACAGATGTCATATGAAAATTTTCTTATAGTATTTGAGAGAGCTCTCTCAGAAATATAATTCTCGGTGTCGTCGTCAATCGCCGAAAGTTTCCGCCGAAAATACCCTTGGCTGGAAAATCTCGCCGCTAATCGTAGACTGGGACTGGGATTGGGGCTATCGCTCGCTGTCGCTCGCGTTCGCCAGGGAAGGTCTCGGGAGAGATGTTACTGCTATGGAGGCCGAGCAGCAACTGAGGATCTTAGTGGTGAGTCCTTCGCTATATATCATGGTCGTGCGGGCGCTCACGGATGCTCCTGCAGGACCGGGAGGGTGCTCGACTTTTCATTGGCTGGCGGCCAGGCGTCAGAAACTCTCGAGGCGCGTTGATCTTCTCAGGTGTGTTGCATCACCTGGAGCCGGGTTTTCATTGGCTGCGACCGTGGTGACGTAACTCCTGGTATTTCTACCAACCTCTTCGATATTGGTCCCGTCCTGGGCGCTGGTGTTCTCGTCTGGAGGGGGGGGGCTGGGTCTTCCTTACCAAAGGGGGCAACAGGAAGGGTTCCTGTGTCGTATTAAGGAAGGGTTTTTGCTCAAGGATGAATAACGCCTCAAGGAGGCGTAGGCGTCGCTGATCGGGGGCTCTTCCAATTATCTTTGTGTTTTTTACGATATCCTCACGCACGCCGTGCTGTTGGTGGGCGGTGAGGGCGTGGTGTTTTATGGCACCGTTCTGGGCGTGACAGGAGATCCTCTTAGACAGTCGTAACGTTGTCATACCGATATAAACCACAAGGACATCCTTGGATAGGGCATGTGTACCGGTAGACGACGTTTATTTCTGCTTCAGGGGATCTCCTGCAGGCGGGGTAGGTTATTTCTCATAATCAGGTCCCTTGTTCTCCTGTTCTTATAATAGATTATAAGAGAGAGCCTCTTCCCTTCCTCCACGGGGGTGACGTTCTCTTCTACAATCTTCTTAAGGCATCTCTCCTCTTCTTTGTATCCGTGGTGCATGAAGGACTTGTAGAAAATACGTATATCCTCGGAGGGGGGATTCTCTTTATTCTCTCCGTCCTCCATGTACCATTTGTTTAAGGCTGTTCTGATCTCCCTGTTGATCAGCTTGTTGGAGTAACCGTTGTTAATCATCATTTGTGAGGCTCAGTCCAGTTCTGCGTGGGTGTCCTGCCACGCTGAACAATGCGTTAAGGCCCTCCTCACGAAGGCCCTGACGGTGGTGGTCTTTGAACCTCGCAGGACACTCACTCTCTCCATTTAAGCAAAGTCCCAAGTTAGTAGATTTGGTGTAGACGGTGGTGTAGACGGGATATTTACCAAAGAGCTGAAGGACGCAGCAGCGGATCTTAAGAAAAATGAGGAGATAACAATACGTCAGGCAGATAAAACAGCCGCCTTTGTACTTATCAAGACTGAGGAATATTTCGAGAAGCTAGACGATATCTTAGCAGATACCTCTAAATTCGAGAGATTGACGAGAAACCACACCGAAGACATCAAACGGGATGCTAACTGCATCATCACTGCAGTAAACGCCGCAACGAATGCATGCCACCTCCCGCCCATCCAAGGAGATTACAGCTTGGGGTATCTTTACGGAAACGTGAAAACGCACAAGACAGGTAACCCCTTACGCCCCATCATCAGCCAGACACCTGCACCGACCTACGATTTGGCAAAACGCCTTAACAAAATCCTGACACCGTATACCCCTTCCAAATTTTTCCTTACTTCTTCGACGGAGTTCCTGGAGAAAATCCGGGATTCCCCTGGCGACGGCACTATGGCATCCCTCGACGTGGAGTCCCTGTTCACCAACTTCCCCGTCGATGAAACAATAGGCATCATTTTGGAAAAGGTCTACAGGAACCCTGACAAGCAACCTCCGAACATCCCGGAAGAATCGCTCAAGACACTCCTAGACATCTGTACGAAGAGAGCCTCTTTCACCACCCACGAGGACAGATGTTTCGTCAGAAAGGCGGCGTGGCAATGGGGTCCCCCTTGGGCGTCCTCTTTGCCAACTTTTACATGGGTACCGTTGAAGAGCGGGTTTTTTCGCAGCACCGATGTCCCCGGACGTATGCCAGATACATCGATGACATATTTGTTCAAGCTGACTCCGAGGAAGAGGTTGAAGCCCTTCGCCAGCAGTTCCTGCGCAACAGCGCCCTTAATTTCACAATTGAATTTAGCAGCGAAGATCGGCTCCCCTTCCTCGACGTCCTAATTACAAAGACTACCCCGAAGATGACCACCACCGTCTACACCAAATCTACTAACTTGGGACTTTGCTTAAATGGAGAGAGTGAGTGTCCTGCAAGGTTCAAGACCACCACCGTCAGGGCCTTCGTGAGGAGGGCCTTAACGCACTGTTCAGTGTGGCAGGACACCCACGCAGAACTGGACAGAGCCTCACAAATGATGATTAACAACGGTTACTCCAACAAGCTGATCAACAGGGAGATCAGAACAGCCTTAAACAAATGGTACATGGAGGACGGAGAGAATAAAGAGAATCCCCCTCCGAGGATATACATATTTTCTACAAGTCCTTCATGCACCACGGATACAAAGAAGAGGAGAGATGCCTTAAGAAGATTGTAGAAGAGAACGTCACCCCCGTGGAGGAAGGGAAGAGCTCTCTCTTAATCTATTATAAGAACAGGAGAACAAGGGACCTGATTATGAGAAAAAACCCATACCCCGCCTGCAGGAGATCCCCTGAAGCAGAATAACGTCGTCTACCGGTACACATGCCCTATCCAAGGATGTCCTTGTGGTTTATATCGGTATGACAACGTTACGACTGTCTAAGAGGATATCCTGTCACGCCCAGAACGGTGCCATAAAACACCACGCCTTCACCGCCCACCAACAGCACGGCGTGCGTGAGGATATCGTAAAAAACAAAAAGATAATTGGAAGAGCCCCCGATCAGCGACGCCTACGCCTCCTTGAGGCGTTATTCATCCTTGAGCAAAAACCCTTCCTTAATACGACCACCGGCTTACCCTTCCTGCCTGTTCCCAAGTTCCTGTGTGTAAGGAAGACCCTCCAAGCCCCCCCCTTCCAAGACGAGAACACCAGGCCCGCCCAGGACGGGACCAATATCGAAGAGGTTGGTAGAAATACCAGGAGTTACGTCACCACGGTCGCAGCCAATAAAAACCCGGCTCCAGGTGACGCAACACACCTGAGAAGATCAACGCACCTCGAGAGTTTCCGACGCCTAGCCGCCAGCCAATGAAAAGTCGAGCACCCTCCCGGTCCTGCAGGAGCATCCGTGAGTGCCCGCACGACCATGATATATAGCGAAGGACTCACCAATAAGATTCAGTCCTCCAGCAACCATCACTGTGACCATGCCCTGGCAGATCTGGGCGAAATGTCAGAGAGAGAGAGAGAGAGAGAGAGAGAGAAAGAGAGAGAGAGAGAAAGAGAGAGAGAGAGAAACTTGTAGCAGTAATAATATGTATATAGCAGTAATAAAGATAATTCAATATGACTACACTGGATTTGACGATCCCCTTTGGCACGTTGCTTGCCAGTTTCAGCAACATTGAGAAATCCTTAATAAGGAAAACAGAGAAGACTCTATACAAAATTAATGGAGCTGATGCAGCAATCCTTTTCAACAAGACTTATTTATTTTTTTATTATTTTTTTTATTTTTTTATTTTTATTCATTTATTTCTTTTTATTATTTTTATTATTTTTATTTTTATCTATTTATTTTTTTATTTTTTATTTATATATATTTGTTTATTTTTATTTTTATTTTTTCGTTTATTTTTATTTATTTATTTATTTTTATTTATTTTCTTATTATCATTTATTTTCTGTTTTTATTTATTTTTTTTTATTTTTTTTAATTCTTTAATTATATATATTCATTTATTTTTATATTTTTTTTATTTATCTATTCATTTTTATTTAATTATTTATTCATTTTTTTTATTTATTATTTAATATTTTTATTTATTTATTTATTTTTTTTTTTTTTATTCTTATTTGTTTTTATTTATTTTCATTTTTATTTATCTATTTTTATTGGTTTATTTTTATTTATTTATTTTTATTGGTTTAAATGGGTTTCTTGCCCTTCTTTTTTATAGATGATTTTTGTTTAAAAATCATTTCAAAAATTTCTTTAAAAAGGATCATGAATGCAACATAAAACGTTCAAAAAAATTACAATTTTAGTACCAAACTTTCGAAACTTGTTCAGTTTTTTTGTTTTTATTAAAATTATTATTTTAAAAAACGGCCAAGTTCAAAAAGTCATTTGATTTGAATACAATATTTAAAGGATTTTTCGTCACTTTTTGATGACTCATTTTTATTTTAGAAATTAATATAACATAAAATTTTTAAGGTTTTTTTTTTGATGACTGGTGTTTTTTTTAATCATTTAAAATATCGCCTAAAAATAACACAATGAATTTAAAATAAACAGAGTTTTAAAATAACACAGTTTGTATACAATATTTTGGGAGTTTTGCCTTCTTTTTTATGATTGATTTTGATACCGAAAATAATGTAAAAACACGACTAAGAAGGGGACAATGAAAGGTTTAAAATAATTGAAATTTTTCCATAGTATTTTTGAGTTTTTCCTCATTTTGTTGGCGGATTTTTTGTTTAAAAAACTATTACAAAAATTGCTTAAAAAAGAAACCTAAGAAAGCTTAAAAAATATTTCAGTTTTACCATAAATAGTGTATTTGAATAAAAAACGGCAAAATAAGAAACCTAAAAAGCTTTAAAAATTATTTCAATTTAGATATAATATTTTACCACACATAGTGTATTAAAGTTATAAAAAGGCAAAAAAGATACCTTAAAAAACCTTAAATATTTCAATTTAGATACAACATTTTACCATAAATAGTTTATTTAAATTAAAATATTTATGTTTAACATTTTTATAGTACATTAATTGTCAAAATGTTTGTGATTTTCAAATGATATAAAAGCAGTTTAAAAAAGAATTTAATTTGAATACAATATTTTTAATAAATTTACCGTTTTTTAGGACTAATTTTTATTTCAAAAATTATTTAAAAATTAGCCTAAAATAGGGCAATGAATAGCACATAAAAATTTAAAACTTATATCAATTTGTTAGTTTTTCCCCCTTTGTTAAGGCTGTTTGTTGATAAAAATTAATTAGAAAAACAACTAAAAAATTTGTGAAAGACAAAAACATTTAAACATTCCAATTTAAATACAATATTTTTTTTTAGATTATGACCTCTATCTGATGAGTGATTTTTTTGTCTCAAGAGGCTTTAAAAAATCGCATAAATATATGAAAATAAATGTAACTTAAAGAGTTTAAAACAATATTTCAATTTTAGTACAAAATCTTAAGTTTTTTTTTTTCATCTTTTTGATACATTTTTGTTAGGAAGTTTTACCCTCTCTTTGGTGACTAATTTTTATTTCAAAAATCAATTAGAAAATCGCCTAAATTTTTAGTAGATTGATTAATGTAACATGAAAAGTAGTAAAAAATATTTAAATTTTACCACTTACTTTGGTGGCTGTTTTCTGTTTCAATTAATCATTATAAAAATTCTCTAAAAAATTGTTTAAAAAATGAAACAGAGAAAAGCTCTAAAAATATGCAATTTTTAATGTAATATCTTTGGGCTTATTGGCTCCCTTTTGGGGAGTTTTGCCCTCTTACTTGGTGACATAGTGAAAAATATTGTATTTAAATTGAAAGATAAGAAAATCCTTTTCTTCGCCCACCCCCCTTTTTCAGGCTATTCTTATAATCATTTTTTATACAAAAATCCGCACAAATAAAGGAGGTCAAAACTCTCAAAAATATTATACAAAATTTAGATATTTCTTAAATGATTTTTTTACATTTATTGCCCGAATTTCAGGTGATTTTTGAAATAATTTTCGAAATAAAAATCAGTCATCAAAAATCGGGCAAAATATTAAAAATATTAGATTCAAATTAAACCTTTTACAAACTGCTTTTAATTTGAATTTCATTGTCCTAATTTTAGCCAATTTTTTAAATGATTTTTGAAGCAAAAATCATACATCACAAAGAGGAATGAATTTCAAATAGACATGTTAAAATAATTATCTAATTTTTGGATTGTACACTCATTTTTATGAATGATTTTTTTTCAAATATAATGATAAAAATCGCCTAAAAATGGGACAAGAAATATAGCATAAAAAGTTTTAATAAATATTCCAGTTTTTGAACAATATTTTTAGGTTTTTGTCTTTTTGTTTCAAAAATCATCATATACATGCTAAAAACAAAATTAAACTAAAAAAAAGCTTAAAATGTATATCAATTTAAATGAAATATTTAATCCGTTTTACTCCTCCTTCAGATGTGTGATTTTGGTTTCAAAAATCTTTTAAAAAACCACATACATTTAAAAAAAAGTTTCAATTTTGGTACACAATTTTTGAGTTTTTTTTTTTTTTTCATCTTTTGATGCAAGATTTTTGTGTCAAGAATCATTATAAAAATCACCTAAAAAGGAGGAAAAAAATACAACATTTATGATAATTTTCCATTCGGTTTAATTCTGACTTCTGTATCCATAATCATTTCGAAAATTACCCAAATCAGGACAATGAATATAACATAAAAGAACGGTTTAAAGAAAAATTATGAACTAAAATTTTCGGGAGTTTTTCACCCCATTTTGATAACTAATTATGAAAATCGCATAAAAAAGGAAAAAATGAAACTAAAAACGTTATTTGAATTTAAATACAATATTTTTTTTTGTCATCTTTTTGATAATTTATTTTAGCTTTTGTAGACATTTTAATGTTATATTCATTTTCATATTTTTATTAAATTATTTTTTAAATAAAAATCAGTTATTGAAATAAGGGCAAAAATTCTTAAAATACTATATTTATTCCGTTTTCCTCCTTTTATAGCGAATTTTTATATTGATTTTTGAAACAAAAAAATTGCCAAAATAAAAAAGGAAATATACTCAATAATATTTGGCACAAATTTATAGATGTATTTTTAAACATTTAACGTTCTATTTCTAGGCGATTTTTAAAATATTTTCTGAAATAAAAATCAG